>NC_038253.2:11028995-11070948 GCF_000004515.6 Glycine max | reverse complement strand
GAAGAGGCCAATTACAAAAGGGAGGAGTGCAAATTCAAGGATATTTCGGGAAATAGAATTACAAAACGAATTGTATTAATAATAAAGTGGACAGTAAATAGTAGCTTTCATTTCTTTTTGTCTCATTATTTTTTTTAAGTGTGTGACCTTTTTTATTTAATAAAAATATTTTTTATTAATTATTAATAGGCCTAAAATTTAAGTTTTAAGTTATTTTATCTTGAACTAGTTCGACAAATTTTGCTAATCAGTGATGGATGTTTTAGAGTTTGATTTTACTAAAATTTATACTTCATTATTGGGCAGAAGAAAATCCGATCTGCCAAGGATTCATGTGTTATTTTGTGACAAATAGGTTACAGCAAATGATTTTGTCTTGGCTTCTGAGACATTTGGATCCATCAATGTGCAAGATAAAGGCACATGTAACCTTATTTTGATTTAATGTACAAAACATTATTTAAGATTATAGTTTGAAGAAGTGAAATGTCGAACTAAAACTTCTAATTAGTAGCAAATAAACATCCTACAACCCACTTAACTTGACAAGTGAGGAAGTCTAATACTTCCGTCTTATTTATACGATTTAAATTTACAATGATGTTTGTTTTTATTTATAAAACTCAGTTTTCATATTAATTTTTTTAGACTACAAATCATTAGAAGGGAGAGAAGTATTAATAATAAAAATATTTTTTAAAAAAATTATAAATTAAGATAAATTTATTACTATCAAGTAAGTTAATCACTTTCTTTTAATTATAATAAATTAGATAATTGAATTTTTTAGTAAGAATTGCCATCATAAAAATCAAAATGATCCGAATAATATATTTCTTAAGACGTTTCCAATAATATTTTTTAAAAATGATCAACGCCAACACTTTAACACTTTAGGGGACAAAAAATGACACATTCATTCAATAAGTTGATTATCATTTTTTGGTATATGAGTATAATATTATATCCATTTTCTTTTGAGTGTCTTTTAATAGGGTAACATAATAACTCAGAAACATAATTAATATTCTTGTTTTTATTGAAATTATTTTCATATTTACAATTATACTTTTTATCTATCTTATTAATTGGTTAATTTTTTCCTATTAATGGTTATTATTATTCTTTAATTTCATGATTGAAAATTAAATGAAAAGAAAGATAAAATTAGTAAAATAATATTAATTCATTTAAACTTTTAAAACAATAAACAAAAACGAGTTTGTAGTAGTTTTTTGAAAGTGTGTATGTTCAGATTTGGAACCTGAAGATGTGAAAGTTGGACGGTTGGACGTAGTTGGTGACGTGCAGCAGCATTCCGTGTTGACCATTGAACGATGCAAGAGAGAGACAGATAGCATTGCGCGTTAAGTGAAAACGACCCACTTGTTCAATTACTATATACTATATCTGCCTGTTTAGGAACAAGTTGATTTTTAAAGATTATCAATTTTGTGTAGTAGAAATTATTAGTAAGATTAAGTTTCTTTTGTATAAATAAATTGTATTTGTTTTAGCATCTTGATATAAGTCATCTTGTATTAGGGAAATTTTTTATTTTCTCTAATTGTGGGGTATGCCCCATTTATTGTTGTATCATTTTGAATTTAATATAATTTACATTTAAAAAAAAAAAAAAGTATATGTGATGTAGTCTCATTCCATCTCTTTCTTTTCTATATTCTCATATTGTTTTTGTTCTTTTTATTCTTGGTTGGTTGGTGAAGAAATGTCCCTCTGGCGGTTTATGAGCTAGCCAAACTAAGCATAAAATATCCTGTATTGGTGGAAGATACGCGTGAGGAATTCATTTAATAAGGATGTCATGCCTTCCACAATGGAAACTCTCCTCATTCTATTCAACTCTATATAATTTGATAAGGTTGCGGAAATCATAACAAAGCGTTGAATGTTCATCTTGTAAAAGTAAGAATACAAGACGATAATTTTCTTGTTTAATATTTCAATCAATCTATATGTGCCTATAAAATCTATTATATCAAACTTCTTATATTGAGACCTTTGCAACATGACAGATTTGTGATGAAAATGTTTCCTCTAACTAACTGATTACGAGCCATAGCCATATAAGAACAATAGGTGTGGGAGAATTCATCTTATATATTTTTAATTTGATTTCCACGTCTCACGGCTTCTGGAATCTCTCCCTGTTTTATTCAATTATTATTAGCCAAGATTATACGGATTCAAAATAAAGTTGTTGAATGGGCATCTAAAATAAAAGTATGAGTGTAAGACTCTAAGACGTTTCCTAGCTATTTAATGGCATTTGGATCAATTTCCGCTCTATGATATCACCTTTCATCTTTAGAACTTTACAACATGATCAAATTCAAAGAACCACTTCCATTTTTCTTTTGCATGATTCAATTACGTTACCAACCTTTGTCATTATACTGTAACCGGATATTGGTACCTCTGCTATCCTTTTCAATCCATTTTTTGCTGATAGAAAAAAGGGATTAATTGTTAGAAATCTCAACGCGTAATCAGTTCAGCAGCAATGTGGTTCGAAAAATTAACTGGAATCCTAATAATTAATAACTATAATCATTGAGTACCTTTAAAAAAAAAAACATAATTATTGAGTAGTGATATTTAGAAAGACAAATATTTTAGATATTTATCGTCACCTATTATATACATTTATCTATCTCTTCTTATCAAGTTAAAATATTTATTATTTTTCTTTATTATTCATTTCTCTTTCTAGGCGTATATTGATATATATGGGATGTTCATTTAATATTTTCCTTAATTATTATTGTTGAGATCTATTGAATTATCCGGCTGCTACAGTAGTCTTAATCCAATTATTTTCTCAAATTCAATCATTCAGCCTAGCTTGAATATGTGAACTCTGACTCTTCAATTTGTAAAATAAAATAATATTTATTTAATTATAATTCTAGTCCTCTTATTTTTCTATTTCAAAATAAAAATGTTTAATCTTTTATTTTTAAAAATTTACAATTTTCATCAAAGTCTCTATTTTATTTACATTTAAACTTATTATTTCTTACATTTTATTTGATTAAATCATTTCTTGATTGTACCTTAAACGAATATCTTACATTTAGATTCTATTGGATTAAAATAAGATAAAAAGAGAACCAAAATCATTTTTATGAATGTCTTTTTATTTCTTACATTTTAATCAATTAAATATTTTCTTACATTGATTCCTACTATAAATATAAAGATATTGTTGGTGAACATCTAACAAAATCGATTGGGAGAAAGGCAAAGGGGATCGCTGAAATCAATTAGTCTGGTTGTAGTGGGAAAAGAAAAGAAAATGAAAATGGGTGGTGGGTGCAAGTGTTTGGTATCGTTGGTGTTGGCTTTGGTGTTGATGAGGAGTTTGGCGGAGGCGCAATCGGGCAGCAGCACCACCTGCGCCCAGGAGCTAATTCCATGTGTGAACTTTCTGAATGGGACAACCACCCCACCAAGCTCTTGCTGTGACCCTCTCAAACAAACCGTGGAAAACCAACTGGATTGCCTCTGCAACATCTTCTTCAGCCCCGGCTTGCTTCAAAGCTTCAACGTCTCTGTTGATCAGGCTCTCGCTCTCAGTCGCCGCTGCGGCGTCACCAATGGTATCACCAGCTGCACAAACGGTACAAACCCCATCTTATTATATTCCTTTTCTATGGTTGTTTCGTGATGATTATCCCTGTTTTGAGTGCACATTGTTAAATATTAATTAATTTTGCTCTGTTTGTTTTTTTCTCTTCCGAATTTTCAGGGTCAGCTCCAGCTCCGGGTTCAGGGCCACCACCAGGTAAGACGCCTCTCAACATCCCCAAATTTAATCAAGCTTCATTTATGCAGTGATAGATCATAGTAACAGAGATTTCATTTGATAGACTTTCATCACCTGTCCAAAATCTCATGAATAACATTTCCAATAATCTGACTAAAGAATGTTTTATTATTTTTTCAGATAAGTTTATTTAATTTCTTTTAATAATTTTTCGAAGAATTTTAGTCTATTACAAAAAAAATAAAAAATTCAAGGTTAAATTTCAGAACAAAATTTTCATATCATATGCTTCCATTAAATTAAAAGTATCTCTATTTTATTGAAAATTTACAAATATATCATTCGTTATGTTTAATGTTAATTATGAAAACAAATTAGTATCTTATTTTAAATAATGATTTAATTTTTTTATAATATAACATATATAAGTAGCCAATCAACTTGTTTATTAAAATTTAGTTGTTGTAAAATATCATTTGATGATTAGCATAAAAAAAATCATTCAATGAGATTTGTCCTATTGAGAAAAGAAAGAAGAAGAAAAATCTCCTGCTCTGCTGCTCCGAATTTGATCATTTTGATAAGTCCCGCTAATCACTAGTTTAGTTAGCTCTTTTTTTTTCGATACTAGACTTAGTTTTGAATTGATAGATATTGAAATTTAATTAAATCAGATAGTCGATCGTCTTCCTATTTTATTTTATTTTTAATTCCCGCAACCGTTGAATTTTTATAAAGGACGTGTATTCTCATTTACCAGTTCTCTCGGTTTTTTTATTAACACTTTCTCTCCTCTCCTTTCGCATATCAATTAAGCCAAATAGACTTTTGTAAATGCAATGGCAAATGGGAAAAGATATTGCAAGAGGGAGCTGAGATTAACTTAATACAATAGTGGCAAATGGGAAAAGATATTGCAAGAGGGAACTGAGATTAACTTAATACAATAGTCAATAGGTATTAAGATTATATTATAATACAATAGGTGGTGTATGTTAGCATGTACTTATGTAGCTAGTACCCATAGGTCATCCTCAATTGAAGTTACAAACATAAAGCGTAAGTAGGCAACTTCAATTTCTCATAATACATTTTGTCTTTTTCCTTATCATGCGTGACATGATTCATGAACCTTCCGTGAGACAAAAAATAAATAAACATGCGTCAAGTCAACGTGCATGTGAGCTTCACATATGTTATAAATTTCTAATGTACACATAGTTCATAACAAATATCCACCGTAAATAGTTGAAATTCCCAATATCTGCAAAGTACAATTTCTTCCTTCATAAACATAATTTTGTCCTTGCAGTCACACCTGGAGGTGACAAAGGAGGAGCAGGCAGAGTCACATTCACCGGGCTTTCTTTCCTCCTCTTATTTTGGGTATCTATGCTGTTTAATTAGGAAGGTGGTTCTTTATCCTTCGGAGCCTCTACTATGTTGAAGTTATCTTTGTATTTCTACACGTTGATTATTCGGTGATCATATGATTGTATTTTCTTTTCACTTTTTTTCTTCTTTAGAGACCTCTGATTCAATTGAGTAAAAAGTTTATTTAAACGAACATTCTTCATTGTCAAATTTTAGTTGGTAGAGTTATTTGTGGTGCTTTTGGTTGCACCATTTATATAAAGTGGTTTGTTGTTCTTATGAAATATTATTATTATGTTCACAAAATCTTCCCAAGTTTTCTCAGGTAGTACCGAAACAATGTGCGTTTATTTTAAAATTAAAATGAGCTAATAAAAACATATTAAAGTAGAAATGTGAGTGCATCAAGTGCTTATATATGCAGTGATGCTAAAATTGTTTGTGGACTATAGAGGGGGGAAAAATCATGTCCAGTACCGGAGAATACAGTAGGAAAGAGAAAGACAAGTAATTTGTGGAGTTGAACAAAAGTCGTTAAACATGATAATAAAAAAAATCGTTAATTATTAATAAAGTCAATGAATACGTGCTCTATACAAATGAACATTTTCTTAAAAAAAAAAAATTAATGTTCGGCGAATGAACACTCAACATGCTTCTTATTTCTTGAGATTTGCATAGTTCGTGGACTTTCCTTGTTTTTTAATCGCATAATAACCATTAAATGGAGATTTTGTCAAAGAGACTCAACAAAGTATTTTTTTATTCCGATATTATTAATATAGAATATTTTGATTTTATTGATGATTAATTTTTATCTAAAAATGATTGATCACCTTTGATAAAAAATTTCTTTTAATAACTTTTTTTCATTTATGAGACTTAAACATGAAATCTTTATTTAATAATATCGAGCTCAAGTTCATGAAGTATATCACGCACAAGTTCATGAGTTTTGTTAACATATTTTATTTTCAAATGATTATTATCTTACATAATAAAATGGATGACTTCATGAAGTATATCATGCACAAGTTCATGAGTTTTGTGCAACCAACCTGAAATCTTTTTTAAATCAAATCTGACAATATAGTTGTATCATTAATAATTAATAATATAGTGGTTAACAAAATAGTCATAATGTTCAGTGAGAAAAAAAAAAAACAATATAGTCATAATGTATCTGTTGGGCATTTTTTTTGCAAATCAAAAAGTCAATTTATGTAACCCACGAGGATTTATAGGAAAAATTTAACACATTCACAATGTTGAAAAATGAACCGAAATGGTCAAATATATTATTTGAAGGAGTCAACAAAAGAATAAATTTATGCTTTTGAAGGATACTCATCCCCTTTTATTTCAAACATGTAATTAGGTTGTAATTATAATTTGATTTCACTTATTATTGTGTATCTCATTTTTTGATCATACATCTGAAATCATAGATGTCTTTCAAATTATCGGATGAAAGATTAATCTCGCTCGTAGTGTGTAATTATTGATTGCTTAAAGAAATTTTACACGTAATAAAATTCAAATACAAATTTTCCTGTTATTTTTCAAATAAGTTTTAACAATTTAGACTATGAAAAAATGAAAGAGTGAGAACTCACCAATATCTCACAAATGACTACTGTAAAGAACAAAACATGGGGTTGATGCAAGCTAGTAACTCCATTGTGTGTGAACATCAAAGAACTAACACGGAATGTAATAGCGAAGAAGAACACAATTGATTATTTAATGACTACTTCCCTAACAATCAAGAATACACAAAGGAGCAATTCTAGCAAAGATTATGAATAAGAAGGCATGTGTTCCTATACATTGTACAAACCCAATACATGCTCATACCATCTCTAGTAATAATGTCTGAAATCGTGGGTTTGATTTTCTGACTCGTCCAAAGAAAAATTATTTTCTCACTTAAAATTGTACTTGTGTTCTGTTTTTGTTTTTTTAGGTGAACTACTAGACTTCTCTATCCACATTGTTGTATTGCCTTAGTGTATGGGCATTTATGTTGTTCTTTGAGCCAATAGTAATTGCACCCATAAGAAATAATAAAACCCAAAATGGACAAATATGCCCTTTATAAGTCTTATAATGTGCACCCACTTCCTTTCTCCATAATCCAAATAGATTAGGTCTTGTCAAAACATTAGCAACTCCACCACATGGTTCGCCATTCATTTCTTCTCTCCCACTTTTCTCGCAATTACTTAATTAGCCTCTAATCTTACATTTTCATTCTCTTTCTCTCGCAGCCTCACGCCGTCTTTCCCGAGTTACTGTTACTTGTCAGTTCTCTCTTCACTATTTGGCTCCGTTAAATAAAATTCTTACTTAATTCCTTATTATCTCATTTTTATTTATTTCAGACGGAGTACATGGTGGATATGATGAAATGCGAAGGTTGTGTTAGTGCTGTCAAAAATAAGTTGAACGAGATAAATAATGGTAAGTGTTCTGGGGAAGTTTTCTTGCTTGATTTGTCATCATTTCTGATTGTAAATTTTACAGTACCAATTTTTCCTTAATGTAAAAACTGTGAGCAAGATTAATTTGGACACATATGCCGATCGTTTTAAAGTAGAATTTTATCAAAATCAATTTTACTAAAATCTAAAACAAATGGACACTATGAGAATGGCCTTTTCTTTGTTAATCATCTTGCATGGGATTGCAAAATCCGCAAAATTGAAGGTTAGGGGTTTAGTCTTTATTTATTTATTTGGAAGAATGAATGTGATAATTATTAAGTGGGATGTTTAGTGTGGTTGATATCACCTTTTAAAACTTGACTTTGCATGCTCCTTTAAACTGCTTCTCCGCCACAGTAGTTAGTTTTCCTTTCCCCTCATCCTTTTATTGCTGTCTCAGAGAGAGAAATAAGGTCCTTCTTTGAAAACTGAGAACATATGAAGGAGGTCAACCTCTACACCTAATAAGATATTCCTTAAGCAATTCCCATTATCATTTACGTGTGATTACTTTCAGTCAAGAAGCTATGATTAAGCAGTTTCTCCAGTGTCAAATGGATGTTGATACATTTGTATCCAAACAACAAATGGCTCATATTGTAGCCCTCATTTACATGGAAAGCATTTCTCATACATACTGCCTTCTCATCAAACCTTAGGTTCCTCTTGCATTTTTCTTCACGTTTTGGTTCCAATTTCGTTATATAATAAAAACAAAAAGTCAAAATTCGAAGCTTTAACACTTCATTTCAACATTTTTTTAATGCTTTATCAGTAAGACTTGATTCTTGATATATTTGCTATATTATGTTCAAAAGAGTGTGTCGGATACTATGTTGCTAGCATTTCTCTTTTCTACAATTACATAGATTCAATGAACTTGTTTATATAGGTATATGTATATGTATTGCAGGTTGAAGATTGGAAATGATATTATTGCATGGGATATTGTTCTCTCTGCTATTTATTTCCACCTTGTACCCTTTTTATTATTTGTCAGTTTCTTTACCTTGTGGTTGTGTGATTATCTCTTTATCAACACGCCCTCTGTAGAGAAAAATACTGAGTTCTTCGTCACATCCTCCCTTAGAGCAAAAAAGAAAAAGAAAAGCTTGAAATTAGATGTCCAAGTGATAAAAGCAATAAGGACAAACTGTGTCAGCTAAATGGATAAAGAATTGTATAGTTTCAATAGTTTCTGACGCATATAATTCTGAAACGTTTTAGTAGTCAATTAATTTGATAAAAAAGTTTACTCCTATCAAATCATTTGTATGGACTGAAAAACTATTTTCAGTATGTAGATGCACAAAGTTTATTAAATAGTAGTTAGATTAGCCTCAAATGACCAGAAATTGAACTGCATGCTAATTGATTACTAAATGCAACATCTTAACATAAAACAACAATGACATGACACTAAACTATACTCATATTACCATGCCAAATTATTACAAAAATATGCACAGCACGGATCTTGAAATTTGAAAAGGAAAAAGGAGAAATAAGGCCCTCAGGCAAAAAGGGTCAGAAACACACTCCAGAGGGGAAAACACTGCATCCAGTTGTAGAGTCAAGGAAAGCAGTGAGGTCAACTATGTCTTCTACATTTAACTTGAGACCGATCTCTTCTTCAACCTATCAAAGTCATAAATACAAGAAATCAAGTATAGTTTTAGATAGTTACATCACTAGCAAAGATAAATAAAAATGTCGGACACACAAGTGAAAAAGGCCATAAATCACAAAACAAAAATTTTAATAAAATCACAAGGGCCTAAATATATTTTATCCTACATAATGAGCAACAATAAATTTGAGGCTTGCATCTAATCGATCAAAAGTTGTATAAAATATGCTTAAAATCACAGATCCGATATTCCGATTATTCGTCAGGTTGTTCTGTAATTGTCACGATGCAGCATTAGCATTTGTAAGCAATGCACTGCTTACAAGAAATTTTATATCGACTAAACTAAACAAGATGGCATCCGCATTGGCCCAGCCATACAGTATCTAAATTATTGATTAATTAATTCTCCACAGATTCGATCTTAAGCTACCGAATGACAGAATATGGTCAGTAACTCAAATATACTAAGTGTACCGCGTAAGAAATGTTTTAATAATTACATATAAGAAAAGAAATGTTTAAATATTTTAAAGATAGTGATATGGAAATAAAAACGTTACGTATTTAATTAAAGAAAAAGATTACACATACTTTTTTTTAGAGTATTAATTTATTACTATTTTTGAAATATTAAATCATTAATAAGTAAGATAAGAATAATTATTTTCTATTTTAATAGTCGATTTTTAAAAAAATAATTAATCATAAAAAAGTTAAACTTTTTTACGATAATTAACGGTGAATATATTATTTTCAAGATAATAAAATAGTTATAACTAAGTATATTTTATACTTTTTTTAGAAATCATTTTCAACCACTACATTCCTAAATGATAAAAAAAAAAAATAGAAATGCTAAGCTAAAGTCTAGTACTTTAGTCTCCTTTCTCTCCGGAGTCGGAAGACGCGGATTTTCTGTGAATCCATGGAATCAAACAAAATCACATTATATTCTGTGAGAAAGAGTCCTGAGATATAGAGCAGCAGTCAAAGGTCTTGCTTAGTAGTTAGTACTACTACTATAAATGTGTGGACCAATACAGGCTTTTTAATAATTGATTTTTTTTCCTCTTAAAAAATATACGTACTAACCTTCTTTGATGACCTTTAATTGCTCATATTCATGACTGGGAGAAAACAAATCACATCCCCAGCTTAAATCTTAAATTGAGATTGTGAATCCATAAATGTAACTTCTTTATCAGATTGGGAATGATTCAGAACTGAATTGGTAGTTTCCCATAATCTTAATTCTCGCCAAGAGTCCTGACTCTTTCCACAATCGAAAAAAAGATGACAAATATTCTCTAGACTAAAATCACACAGGGAACATATAGTTGGCAATCAATACCTTTACTTCTGAGCCAATTAAGAATGATATCTTTGCAAATGCGCCAAAGATAAGTTTGACCTTTGGAAGAGCATTCATTTTCCATATACTCATCCAATTCCTATCTAGTGATCGCATATTTGTTTCAACCAAGGTCTCCATTAAGATTTTACATGCACTACGAACAAAGTACATGCCATTCCTTTCGCCTAACATGAGTGTGTACAATGTTGTATGTCGATTTAAGATTGTGAATCTTAAACATGTATAACATTATAACTAAATTTGATGGTTAGTCATACATTGATATTTGATTTATACTATCAACCAATAAAAAATGATCATTAATATAATTTTTAAGATGTTATTAAAAATTCCAACAAGAAAAAAGATGTAGTATCCCACTCAACACAAGACCGACATGTGCAGCAGAGAGTCATAAGCGGAGGCTGCAAGAACCCTCTTCTTTTATTACTATCATGGTTCCCTCCAATCTCCCATCCAACGGCCCCAAATCCCCCAAGCCCCAAATCTCATCACCCACCGCACGATCATAAATCATCCCCCATTTCTTCCTAACACCACTTCAGATCTGGCACCACCACCCCGAACCTAAAAAACATCATAGTATTACAGTACTATTTGGCGGTGGCGATGGTGGAGGCGCAGACATGGACGACGCGGAGAATGAGCAACCCTCGTCTTGACACGACCACCACAGACCCAGTAGTGGACATTCCCCCGACACCGCCGGGGGAGCTTCGGAACAGCTTCGGATCCAACCCTAACAACAACCTCTCTCCAACCCTAGTAACCGCCCTCATCATTTCATCTTGGTACCTCTCAAACATCGGCGTCCTCCTCTTAAACAAGTATCTCCTCAGCTTCTACGGCTACCGCTACCCCATCTTCCTCACAATGCTCCACATGCTATCATGCGCCGCATACTCCTACGCCTCCATCAACTTCCTCGAACTCGTTCCTCTCCAACACATCCACTCTAAAAAACAGTTCTTTAAGATCCTCGCGCTCAGCGCCATCTTCTGCTTCTCCGTCGTCTGCGGCAACACCTCCCTCCGCTACCTCCCCGTCTCCTTCAACCAAGCCATCGGCGCAACGACCCCGTTTTTCACAGCTATCTTCGCTTTCTTAATCACATGCAAGAAAGAGACCGGGGAGGTTTACCTCGCGCTGTTGCCGGTGGTGTTCGGCATCGTTGTCGCGAGCAACAGTGAACCTTTGTTTCATTTGTTCGGGTTTTTGGTCTGTGTCGGTTCCACCGCTGGTCGTGCTTTGAAATCCGTTGTTCAGGGGATTTTGTTGACTTCGGAGGCCGAGAAGCTTCACTCCATGAACTTGCTTCTCTACATGGCTCCCTTGGCGGCGTTGATTTTGTTGCCGTTTACTCTCTACATTGAAGGAAATGTGTTGGCTTTGACTGTTGAGAAGGCCAAAGGTGACCCCTTTATCGTGTTCTTGCTGCTTGGGAATGCCACCGTGGCGTATTTGGTGAACTTGACGAATTTTCTTGTCACGAAGCATACCAGTGCGTTGACGCTGCAGGTGTTGGGGAATGCGAAGGCGGCGGTGGCGGCGGTGGTTTCGGTTCTGATTTTCAGGAATCCGGTGACGGTTATGGGAATGGCGGGGTTCGGAATCACCATCATGGGGGTTGTGCTTTACAGTGAGGCCAAAAAGAGGTCCAAAGTTACCACTCATTGATGTTTCTTTTTTGGCTTTAACACCTTATTCTTCGGGTATTTTCTTTCTTTTATTTCTTTTGTTTTTATTCATATTGCACAATTGCACTATTTTTAGTTTCATTTAATTTTTATTATTGTATTTCCGTGGAATTGGGTCGAATTAATTACAGCAATTGGACTGTATAGGAATTAGGAAGGAAGGAAGGAGAAGCAGAAAAAAGGGGTGGGAGGGATTATTATTACTTTTGTGTTGTTGTTGGGTTCCTGAAATTCTCTTGGCCGTTGTGTAAGCTTATATATGAAACGCTCTATGCCCTTTGGCAACATACATAAAAACGTTCGAAGAACGAGAAACCTTTTATGTGTATTTTGGCGAGGGAGGAAAATTCTCCCTCCCTGTATTTTGTTAATCACTATCACATCATCTATTTTATTTTTTTTCGGTTTTGGCTTTTTGTCATTTGGTGTTTTATTAGCTTTAATTTTGATTCGTTTGTGAGTTTCGAGCTAATTGCTTGTGTTGTATCTAGGGCTGAACTCCTCAATCAAACTGCTTCATAGTATTTCACTGATGGAGTAATATTAAGAATTCAAACATGGGGTTCGATTGTGTGTTTATTTGTTTGTGTTAAGGAATTGTACTTTCTTTTTGTATTGCTTTGAATTTCATTGCAATTCATGAAACTATCACTAAACTTAAGCTTCCAACATTACATATATAGTCATTTCTCCTCTTTCACTTATGCAGTGGCTACTATATACATTTTAAATAATTGTGAAGCAGACAAGAGTACCCTACCTGAAATCAGTCTTAGTAAATAGTTTAGTTAATGTTGAGACTTGCGAATATTGATCAAAATTTTGCAAGTCACAAATGATCGGTTTAGGATACTATTGGAAGTTTACATTTCAAGGTCACATGTTCTGAATGTATTAGTATCTACAGAAACTTGATGGACTTAGCCAAGTTTAGTGAAAAATATTTCATGCTTTCAGCGCAAAACCTTTTACATCTGAGCTGGATTATATTTCTCTGCTTATAGAACCATTGGTAAGTACTAAGTAGAATTCATTTTCTACAACTAAATTAAGTTGTGCGTTGCTTAGTTCCAAATGTATGGGAATTTGCTATGCTTGCTCAAATATACATTTGAACACATCGAGTCAGTATCAGTTGAGTTGATATTGGGAAGTATATTTCTTGGCTTTCTTATGGTGGATATTAATATCTAGGTATGTTGCCATAATACCATTTTAAGCTCATTTGGTTGTGGTCACAAGTCTCAATATCATTCCCATATTCATAATTCTTTCAAATCTGTTTTTGTGACAATTGAGATATTTCAATAAATGTAGTTCTCTGGTTTCACTATCCATTCTAAGAGATACAGTGAGTCAGTAACAATGCCTCTTCCCTGCCTAAATTGTACCCGATTGTGCATGTTTATGTTTTGCTTGCCTTGCTAGGTCAAAGGGTATCTTGGCCGCTAAATTAGGTGAACAGTGGCATCTCTTCAAAGACTGTCATGTTTCACACTCACCACCAGTCACTTGTGTCCAAAACATTGAAAAATGACATTCCTTACATCCATTTGGCCTAATCTCAGAAATTGGTTGCTGTTATGCTATCTTCGTCAAGCTAGTTGAAAGTTGCATTGTGTCTTTCTGAATATAGATATTTAAGATATTTGGTTTGTTAAATTTCCATTCTTGTCAAAGGGTTAGGGAGATGTCCATGTTTGAAGCCGGTCAAATTGCTATTTAGGTATTACTTCGTTCATTTGGAAGTTGCTAATGGCACAATCTATGTAGCTTAATAAATTATCATTCGTAAGTTGTTTCAGGAATAATATATATGCACTTGACCTGTGTACTTGGTCGATGTTAGGTGTTGTAATAATGTCACTATTTTGTTTACGCTAAAACAGCATGTGACTTCTTACCTAAAGACTAAATTTAATAAAAGAGCATGTGATCAAAATTCAATTCGTGTATTTGTGGGACATACAACTTACTACGCGAGTACTTCATTTTTCATTTTAAAATTTACCTTTATACGGGAAACGCATAGGAAAACCATTTGGATGTTTTTTAGAGATTGGATATAAGATTATTTTATTTTTTTCAATACTAGGGACAAACCACGAAAAACTAAGGGGACTTAAGGGAATAGCAGCAGCTCTCTTAACATCATCAGAGACTAGAGCCGTTAAAGCACAGGATAATTCATCCAAAAGGAAGGAAGCCCAACTTCTTTGATGGCCAAATTTAGCAGCCCAGTCAGCAGCAGAATCTACTTCCCTGCTAATGTGCACAATTGGATATAAGATTTTTCATTTAGTTACGAATTTACAATTTAGTGACCGATTATCAATTTATCAAAGTCTAATGCAATGAAACGAATAATTAAACAATGATCACTCTTCATTCTTAATACTCACCGAAGTTCTAATCCATAGTCATTACGAGAGTAAAAACTTAGGAATATATTTTAAAAAAAAAATAATTGAGCAATTATTATTTTTCAACACTGTCATATCTGTTTGTAATCCCCTACGACTTAGGAGTATAGTGCTTGAAGTTGATCAATCTTGTTTACAGTGGTATAATTCTGATGTAACCCATCAGGTGTTAGTATGACAAATTCAAAAACTTAGTCCGGCCAGAGCCAGATTCAGTGACATTTCAAACTTCCCACAAATCATTCAGCCAAAGGCATTCAAACAATTTCTCACTGGCACTCTGAACCGATGCCTGCCATTTGGACATGAAATGAAACGCGTTTGTCATCTTTGGAACATGCATTGGAATAAAATTCCGGACATTTATTTCTGTACGCTCCTTACCCTAAGTGAGAGAATTACGACAAAATCAAGGAGGTGCAAATAGAAAATATGGGTTTAAAAAAACCCTAAAATTTCTGCATCCCTTACGACGTCTCAAACTATATGGGCTGCCCAATGCCGATAAT
Source organism: Glycine max (assembly GCF_000004515.6). Lineage (NCBI taxonomy): Eukaryota > Viridiplantae > Streptophyta > Magnoliopsida > Fabales > Fabaceae > Glycine > Glycine max. Next base: position 11,055,661 of record NC_038253.2, on the reverse strand, counting down.
TTGGTCTACACTTTATCTTGAAATGTATTTCCTACCACTGAGGCATGTCAAGCCTAGTATATTAAATTTGAATAGATACTTTTCTCATATCATGTGTTTTTTTTTATATAATTTATTACTTTCAAATTCTATTAGTTAAATTTAATTAATCTCAATTTGAATTTTAACAGATTAAATCAAATTAATAGACAATGTCTTAGTTTACAAAAATTATTTATGTAACTTCCTCTTCAACTTTTTTTTATCTCTAATTCATTCCTGTTGATCAAACCCAGTTTATTAAATTTAATTGCTAAGTCAAGATTGAAGATGTCTCTTAATATACCCACTTGGAACTTGTCATTTTTAAAGTCGAGTAACTTACATTTTAATTTATGCTTTTTAAGTCTAATTAGGGATAGTCTAATTAATTGATGTGAAATCGTGAAACTCTTACGGAATAGAGGATCCACAAACATCAGGTCATCCAACTTGGGCTTGCCTTTTAAGCTGAAATTAGATGAGAAAGGAAGCAATGACAAGTGAGTCGCATTGAGGTTGAGTTACGACCAAACTCGGTTAAGACAGTACACAGCCTCCCAAACTGAGATATGAGGCGGCCAGTACATAGCCATTCAAACTGAGATGTGAAGCAGAGCAGTACATAGCCATCCAAACTCTTGAGATATGAGAAGGGATCAGTACACAACGTCCCAAGCTTTGTGCTATGAAAAGCAATGAAGCTTTAATAGAACAGTCGATTTATACCCAAGGTTGAGACAAGGCCGAACTCGGCTCAGTTACATATACCATTCTAGAAATTAGGAGTAAAAAAACTACGCGTTAATGCTACGAAAAGCGAAATTGGCATAAGCTGAAGACAACGCAACACTCTGGCCTTAAATGATACTATATTTTTTGGATCATGATCAGTGGCAGTTATAGAAGTTACAGCTATGCACCTAGGATTTTGTTCATTTCTAGAAAAAAGTAAGATTCTGTGTACAGTAAAAAATATACATCTATCATCCGCATAGAGTTGTTAGGGGACTGTCAGATTCAACTATGTACCGAAAATCTTCATGTTAGCAGCAAAACTTCAAGTCTGATGTCCATAACTAAGCAGGTTGCACATTTTCCCTCGTTTTTTGTCATCGAATTCCTAAGCTCCTGGATCATTTCAATTAGAATGTTAAATATATAAGCAATTAATTTTTGTTTCTGGGTGTGATATAACGATCGTATTAAACATGAAGAGTAGTGTCAACTGCGCATACCTCCTTGCACCCATCAGACTGATGCAACTGCCATTCCCTCGAGACGTTCGGTTTGCCCTTAACATAAAAGCCTTCTCCTGCATCATGTGTCAGCTAGATGATGAAATCTATCATTTATGAATTATGACGAATCACTAAAAGATAGAAATGTAACTTTAGAATATTTAATTAAAGAAGTTATATGAAAAGCAAAGGCTCAACGGAAGTCATGCTCTTCGGACAATGTTATACTTAAATATATTATTACCTCTTGGTCCAGACGAAAAGAATTAAATATATTTTCTTTTGAGTCCTTGCACCAAGAAACAAAGAACTCAATACAATGCCAAGAGGAAAAATAATCCAAATCATTACGTTTAATTCAAAATTATAGAGAATAATTTATTGGAAAAAACAAAAAGAACGTAGAGGGTAAACCTTTCTACACATCCCAGAATGCTGAGGCAGTTTGAAATGAGATCCGTTATTTGGCTGGCCTTCGGATGTCAGAGACAGCTAACATTCCGAGAATATTTAAAGATTGAGAATCGTTAAAAAATATCTTTATGGTAAGTAACAATACCAATAGAAATTTCATGTGGTAAACTTACAATGCAAAAAAAAAAAAAAAAAGCACATAAATTGCCCTGCAAGGCTTGAGAGTTAAATCGAGAAAGTGCATCAAGCAAAAAAGGTAGCCAAAATATCAATTAAAAACGAAAGCGTTAATTCACCTTGCTGAAGAGTTCAACTGGGGGGTCATGCTGAACCTCCTTTTCAGTCTGTAAGTCAAATTCCTATATAAATTGAAGCAAGATACAATAAATGAAATTTTCTACCCAGAAAAATAATCATGGGAAGAGAAAATCAATGAAAAAACCATATTGGGACTACAGTCTGTGCAAGTTTTGTTATGCCTTACCATGGGGACTGTTGTTTCCTGTTTGCTGTTATGGAAAACACCACCATTTCCTTTACTTGGAAGTATCTGTAGCCAGACATTTTGGAAGGAAAGACAAAATTAAATAAAATAGCAGACAACAAAAGAATCCGAACTTCAGAATTCTCTGGGATATCTTCCAGAAGTCACATTACTCTCATACAGAATAACAGTTCCTCTATAATAAAGAAAGATGCACTAAATAGAGTTACCTCATAATACATTATACTTCCAATTTTCATCCAATATTTTTACATATATTGCCTTTAGGATTGTGTACAATATTGAGTTCTACAGGAAAGTTTTCTTGACACTTTCTGAAATAATGCTGCTATTGTCATGTAGATGTGCCATGAATATGAATACCTTTTTATAATAAATCAGCTTAATAATGATATATCTATGAGTGAATCTTATACTACTACACTAGTATGAAGGAGATAAATGCTTATGTTTCATGGTATAAGAACACTACAGTCTGCGCAAGTTTTGTTATGTTTTCATTGAAGCATAAAGATTGTTTAAATTATTTCAGTCAGAAAAATTTTTAAATTATATATCTCATCCTCAGCCAGAAAAATAGTTCAGGTTCATATTTATTCTTTGCTAACAAGTTATTGCCATGTATCTTATCGAAATTTATCATTGCTGTCTCATTACCTTCTTATTAAGAGGCTGAGCTTTAAAAATATGAGTAAAACCCAATCCATCATTAGTTGGTGCAGCTGCAGCTGCAGGTCTATGGACAGAGACAGTATTCTGTAGTTAGTACCATTGTTTCATGAACAGTCATTGTTTGAAGGAACATTTATCACTATCACCACATTTATTAGTGATTACCTTCTTAAATCCTTGATTCTATTTTCTAAAGCAGAAACACTAGTATGCTTGTCCCAACCCTGCAACCAGATAACTTTGGTCTCAGAAATACTAATCATATCTATTGCGTAACAGGAAAATAAAACAAGAAAATGCAAATCAATCATAAAAAAATACATAACCAATGATAATATTTAAAATTGTATGAACAAAAATTAAACTGACCTTATCAGAATCATCATAGTGAAATGAAGATGACATAGCAGATGTGTGTTGCATTGCCCTCTCGAAAGTCTTCAAGTGAAATTCCTGAAAAGTAATACAGAAAACCTGGACTTAAAGATATATAACAGAAATAAAACAAAAAATCCTAATTAATTTTTTAGTTCTTTTACTTTATAATCATTGGATGGTGATACATATGGATGAATAAAGAAACTAAATATCAGAACTCGGGCTTACTTGAAATTCAGGCAATCTCGGAGTGCTCCTTTTGGGAGGTAGCATTGAAGGAGCCTCAAGAATCTAGATTGTGAACATAATTTAGAGGAGACGATGGCAACAATGCACCAAATTAACCAGACAAAAGCAATCATATCTACAGCAAGAACTAACCTTCCTATTTAATGGGCGAGCTTTGAATTTGGGAGCAGCGACTGTCACATGCTCTGCCTCTCCAACATTCTTGGGTCTGTGAAGCACATGTATTTCTCAATGTCCATTATCTCTTAAGAAGAGAATTCATCATCAAAATTTCAGTGAGCATTACACATCCACAATCACAAACCTTATCCTATGTGCTCTACGTGCTGTTCTAAGGTCAGGCTCCCTTGGAATAGTAAGCCTTAGCTTCGAACATGCAGAGTTTTGTTCAACAGTGACAGCCTGCAAGAACATACAAATGTTTAGAGTATTCTCATGAGAACCTCTTTTCTGCCACCTCAAGAAACAAAATCATATTCCTTAAAGATATGAAACACTCGCTCTTCCCAATTGCAGTTTAGGCACTTAATAGAGGATACCCTTAGCCATTTACAAATTCCCACTCAACAACAGTATTAAAATAAAAGGAATTTCTTACTTCTTTCTGCAAAATCAAATAAGGAATAACATATGAAGGACAAAAATATGAGTACCGTGCAATTCATATGAAGAGGATACTTGACAATTTTTGTATAATCTACATTAACCAAGGGAAGATTCAACAATTCTGCATTAGGATTCATACCATCATTGGTGCCTTGTGGAAAAAATTGGTTTGCTGCTTCACATCAGAAACCTGTCATGGAGGCAATACATTAATCATTTCAAATGCCCTGTCTACAATAAATGTGATGTCAACATTACTCAAGTTCCATTTGAATTCCCGGTCCATGTTTACCACCCAAACATTGGAGACTAATGGTACATTTGGGAGTAACATTTTGGGAGGGAAAGGGAAGGGAGGACAAAAATTTTAATTTTTAATTAAGGAAGTTATGTAATGTACGTAAAAAAAAAAAACAAAAGATTATGGCATAAGTTTATGCTAGTCTATCATTTTGTTTAGAGAATATTTATTGGAAATGAAAAACTTGTCCTCCCTTTCCTTTTCCTCCAAAACCCAACTCTCAAACACATCATAATGTAATTCTTCTAGTGTATTTTACTGTTACCCATGAAAAATATCAACTAAGCACTCATAAGTTCCTTAGAGCAATTCTGATACACACAAATGTAATGATTGTAGGAAATTTTTCAAAAGATGCATCATTTGTAACTTACAAGGAACTGCATAAAATTTCACACCATTACATATTCAACTTTATGATCAATTTCTGGTATATACTTCTAGAAGCCAAATATGAACTTTCTTCAAGTTCAAGTATTGTAATATCAGAGAAGAAAGGCTAAAACAACTTGCAAACCTTACACAAGAGACCACTCTCTAATTTTTGCCGCTTGGCAGCTTGATTTTCTACCCCAGAAGAGATAGATAAATTTTGTTCATTCTGAGTTCGTAGCTTCTGAAATCTGAGAAAGGAAGAGTTGCAGATATAAGGTTGTATGGGTTTTTTCCAGAAACAGAAAAAAATAAAATCAAAGATATACAGTAATAATACTCCCATAGCTGTACTTATTAAAAGAATATGACTTCATAATGAATAAAATGCCCATCCAAGTTAGTGAGCACTTAAATTAATGCACCGCTTCGAGCAAACAGAGATAATGTAGAACAATGCAATAAAATGTTGCATTTCAAAATAAATGGCAATTCATACTGTCATTCTACTTCTCCCACCCAAGAAAAAAAACGTCTCTTTAACTATAAAAACAAAAAATTATTCTAATTAATCATCACCTTGAACCGATGTTTTTAGCAGGGTGATTTTGCTTGGCCAATTGACTAGCGGTAGGTTTCATTAGTGTTGAACTCTTTGGTACAGCAGACTTAGCCTTAGAGTTCAAATTGTTGCTAATTGTCTTACTGCCAAAGGTAAGTCCTAGAAAAAGAAAAAAAATACATGTCAAGCAGAAATAGAATAAACAAGCTGAGGCAGAGGGAAAAGGATTAAGGCAGATAGATAGAGAAAATGAGAGAGAACCACAAAAACATAAAGTTATAAATAACAGAAGCAGAGTAAAAAATAATGTCATGTATTAAAGATATAAAACCACTCAAGTACTTCCACCTAACAACTTAAAATTTTGGGAGAGGAAGTTATTGACATAGTATTAGAACCTAAATGACTACAGGAATGTGATCCCTTCCACCATCATTCATCATAATTAAATCAAATATCAGCAAAAGGTAAAGTGGAATCATACATTGTCTCCACCTTAAGCTTTGGAAGAGTTAATCCTTGGCATAAAATGAAACGACAGGTCATACCAGGAGTTACCATAGCACAAGAGACAATTGCAACATAAATAGCAACATAAATAAGGATTACATATCAAACAATATTATGAGCACCTCAGGTTGTAAATTGAGTTTCTAGAAAGAAATTGATGATGCCAAAATTGCACTCATGAAACTAATCAATTGATACTACTTTGATAGACACAAGGATTATAAGATGCTAAGCCACTAAACAAATTTACAGTCCTCATATTAGCATCTGGATCATGGTATTGGTATCAGATTGTTACCTGTAGGTACTTGTAGGGACCTTGCACCATCATTTTGTAGAATTCCAGCCAACAAGCCAGAGATATTTTCACCAAGTGTTTTTGGACCTAAAAATTACAGAGAAGGCATCACCAACAAGTCAAGAGTATGTATTGAGCATAGAAAGCTTGGATACATGACAACAGGATTACTATATTAGCCCATTACATAACAAAGTTTTCAGCTTATCGCTTCCAGAGGAATAGACATATGTACTTGCAGTTATTTGAGAAGGTCCTCAACGAGAGTATGATAATTTAAAAATTACGCCAACACTTGTACAAATCCAATCCTGGTACAGTTTTGCTCTCTGCTAAGTAGCAGGTGGCAAAAACATGACCACAATCAAACAGTCATAACTTTTCATTTAAAAATGGAAACATCTCAATCTACAGGCCAAACAAATTATCCAAACAGAGGGACCCTACGGGAGCAGATGTACATACAGAACATCCAAGGGCCAGAAAAAATATTCCGATATTTTTAACACTAACAAAAACAAAACATTAAACCATATATTAGTGTGCTTGGTTCAGTTTATTTTAGAGAAACAATAATTTAATTTTGCTAGTTTGGTGAGGGAGCTTCTGAAAGATTTTCCCCAATTTTTAAGCTAATAACAATATAATAACTAATTACAGCTCAATCAGATCACCTAAGGTGTAAATAATAAAAAAAAAATCAAGAATTCAAGAAAAAAAAAAGAATATACAAATATAATAACTTAATAAGCCAGCAAGTTGATTGCAACGCCGTTTTAGTGTACTTTCAATGAGAACGAGAGTTGCATGAAGATAGTAAACGGCGTTCTACAAAGTAAGATTATTAAGCCATACCACAATTCTCAAAAGCCGTGTCCGAAAATCCAATCCCTAACGGAACAGTAGATTTTTCATCATCCACATTACTCGCGCATTCCACGTGTTCGGACTTCGGCGAATCGCCAACATCTTCCAAGAACAAATCCTCTCTCACCACTAGCAGCCTTCTCACAAAAGCTGAAGCAAAAGAAATGTGCAATTTCAGAAGAAACAGTAAAAGAGAATATGTGCAACGAAGAAACGAAAGGGGAAAATGAAGATACGAAACAAGTTTCGCAGAACGATAAATGAAAAAAGAAAAAAAAAAAACGAAATGCTTGGAAGAAATGTGTGAGAAAGAGAAGAAGACTAACGCGAAGGAGGGTAACTAGCGGCATTTTGAAACCAGTGTTGGGCTTCGTGAGCTTCCGCGGGAGTCTCCGGGCGAGTGAAATCGAAGAACCTTGCAGCGTCGAACTCGTAATCGAGGTCAATTTCATGAGCAATAAACACGTGCTCTATTTCTGCGTCTTCTTCGTCTTCCTCCATCACCATCGTCATGGACATTATTACCTCTCTCTACGGCGTCGTTGAGTAGGTGGAGTGAGAGCAATGCGGGTTATGTTATGGAGCTCCGTATCCGAACAATGAAGAATTTGTTTCTGCTGCTGAGTGAGAGTGAGGTGGATTTTGTTGAGCGGTTTTAACACAAATCACGATTTTAATTTTAATTATTAATGTTTTTTAAAAGGAAAGTATTTAATTAGTGCGTGGTGAAGAGGAAGGTACCGTTCTTTACTTGGAAGGAGCCAGCAAGAGACAAAGCAGAGAGCTCTTGCAGCCTTTTCAACTGTTTTTCAATTTCAATTTTTGTTTTTTTATTGCCCCAGGACCTGAAATTTGTGCTGCAAACACAATGTGTGTGAAGAGGGAGAAAGGGTCCAAAATTTGAATTTATTAAGAGTTTGGTTTTTACTATTATAGGACCGATTTATGGGTGTTTAAAATTTGAAGGGAAAGAAGTTGGTGGAATTTTGGTAGTTTTTTATCCGTATAGAAAATGGGGAATTTCATTTGTGTTTGTCTATGATGTGCTACTTCTGGGGTGACATTATGTTGTGATATTTAGGATTAGATTAAAGATTTGGGATATGTTTCGGGCAGCGAGATCCTGTCCACGAGACGACTCTGCAATTTCGGCGCCTGCTCATTTTGGCCTTTCTGTTACATCAATTTGTAATCTTTTTTTCCTCAAACTAAAAAAAAATTTGCAATATTTTGTTCTTGGTTACTTGTACTCTAATTTTAAAACTAAATTTAATTATATATTTTATCACTTTATTATTATTATTTTTTGAATTTTATCGCTCAATTTCTTTTACACATTTTACTATTTCAATTTTTCACATTTTATTGATCACTTACAAGTCTAAACACATCTAAGTAATATATTATTTTGTCAATATTTTTATTTTTTTAAAATGATATTATTTTATTACCAACATATTAGTAAACTAGTATATGAAAAAAAGAATTAATGTCCATATATTAAAAATATAAAATAGCATAAAAAATTACATGATTATTCAATCATAACTTATTATTTAAATTATTTTAAAATAATTATTTTAAAAGTTAATAAATTTATTATACATGATAATTATAATTAGAATTATAATTAAAAGAATGTGTAAAAAAAATTATATTGTCCATATATAACTCTCTTTCTTGTGAAAAAAAAAATTTGCGTGATGTGAAAAAAATTTGAAAAATGATAAAATACGAGAAAACAATTTAAGTAATAAAATTTACGGTTGAGTAGTAAATGTAGCTTAAAAATATAACTACAATTACATCCTATCCTGATAATGTTTAGCTTAAATAAATTTAATATCTTTCTTTAATATAAAATTTACTTAGTATATCAATTTTGTGGCAGATTTTTTGAAAGCCTGATAAAACTAAAATAACATATCTAAAATGAGTCTAATTGTGTACAAGTTAGACTCACATTTTTAATAAAAAAAATACATATTTCAATAAAATCAAATGATTCAAATTAATTTAGATGTATATTTTAATTATATTTAACATTCTAAAATTATTTTTATCAAAATATAAATTAAAGAGACACTAAATCAATAAATAATATTATATAAAATATTTAATTAACTAAACTGATGTTTAAATCTAAAAATCTTTTAATATGTTTGAAAATATTTTGAATAAGCTATTTTTATTTTGTTTAAAATAAAAACAAATATATTTCTGTAATAAAATAATCCAACATACATGAATTTTAATTTTTTTTAAATAGACAACTTTAACTTATTTATTGGACATGAAGTCAAATTGAACCTAAAGTATTGTCTTATTGCACCTGGATGGTTCTCTTGTCCTTGGCAATGATGACCAGTATTGGAGGTCCCTAGTATTAGCTGGGTTCCACTCCTTTTAGTATAAACTCCTAGCTAGTGTGGAACATGCGAATCCAATGAAGAATTAAGAATTATGTTCTGAGTAAACTTCGCCAAATCATTTCAGTTTATTTTAAAAAAAGTTTATTACTCGATAAATTTGTTTGGTTGATAAATAAATTTTTTAATTAAATTTTAATATTTTTTTAGTATATTTTAATATTTTTTGAAACATTATTTAAGGTAACTTTTTTTAAAATGATAGTCTCTAATTTTATATTTTATTATTATTATTTTTAAATATGTCATTTTATATTTTTTAATTATTTTAACAACTATTTTTATTAAAATACTTTAATAAGTTACCTTAAAACTTTTATATTATTCGTTAATTTTTTAATTTTCAGCTAACTTTTTAACTAGTTTTGTAGAACATAAATGAAAAAAAAATGCTTTTTTATGTTTCAGCAAAATAAAAGTTAAAATAAATGAGAAAAATATAAATATAAATTATTTTTATTTGGTATTCGACCAAATAAAAAATATTTTATCATTCATATTTTACTTTTCTTTGTTTTAAAGGGAAAATAGAAATAGAAAAATAAAATAAAATTTTGTTTTTATAATTCTTTTATTTTTCAACCAAATAGAAAAATATATTATTATTCATGTTTTTCTTTTCTTCATTTTCTTTCTTTACATTAAATATATCAGTAATTTCACTTTTACTCTTTGTAATTAAGGTATGCGTAATTTTATTGTTTATAGCTTTAATTATTTGTATTTATATTCTTTAGTTTTAAATTATTTAAATTATTTTTTTCACATCATATTTTATCTACTAACTGCCAAAATTATAACAACATGGGACGTATAATATTTATATATTGATAAAAGAAAAATATAAAATATTTAAACGAAAATACAATGAAAGTCTATTTTAATTAAGAATAAATTACATTAATCATCTATGAGGTTTCTTCTAACTATACACACTCTCTCCTTTTTTAACCATTGGAGTCACTATAACCTGTGATAGAATATGAGTATAATGTTTTTAAAAAATAATATAAGAGTATGTCAGTGTAATATTTTTAAATATAAAAAGAGTAGTAAAGGAATAGAAAAAATAACGGTATTATATATAATTTGAAAAAAGCTTAATTTTTGTGAGTGTAATTTGTTTTTTTTATTTAAGTAGCATGTGTGTGTGTCACGCATGTCGCTTTTTATTAACAATTGGTTAATACAAAAAAATATGATATTAGTTTTAATGAAAGATTTGTTGTTTGTTACGTAAGAATTAAAAAAAGTATTTAGAAATTGATAATAAATCACATGTTTTACTTAACTAATTAAACTATACTTCGTTTTAATGAAATATATATATATATATATATATATATATATATATATATATATATATATATATATATATATATATATAATTGTATTACTATTAAAAGAATTTGACAAACAAATATATCAACAATAATCGTACTGAAAAGAAAGGTATCCATTTGAAATTTGAAACCCGTAGCAAAAGCTTCATAATTCAAATGTTCAATGTTTGGTATTCATACTATTCCAGCAAAACTTTTTTGATATAAATAAAAATATTTCAGCAAAAAATTTTATAAAACAAAAAAAATAAGAACTCCAATAACATAATAACATGTTAAATTGTTAATAGTTAATTATTAAATAGCCTTAAATAATATTTTTTTATCTTATTTTTGGGTTTGAGAAAAATAAATATGATTAATTTAAAGTTCGATCAAGAAGTAACTTTTTAATCAAGAATTATTTTTATTAAAAATTAAATTCGAATAGTATCCGAACACAATATTAATACAAAAATCTTTAAGAGTCAAATGACATCAATAAATATTAAAATAAACAAAGAAGTATTTTTTAATAAATCTATAATAATTATTTATGTTCTTAAAGTTCTATTTTTTTTTCAACTACTGTAGTTATGACATTCTTAAGATCTGTTTGAATATAAGTCGAATAGCTGTAGTTATGACATTCTTAAGATCTATTTGAATATAAATCGAATAGCTTCTGAAATTTCTCTACTAAATATGCAAAGTTTACTTTTAGTAAAAAAAAAGCTCAAAATCCTTTCTAATTTATATCAAAATAAACTCGTAAACTTTATCAAAACTAAAATTTTCAATATAATTATTAACATTATCAAAGTATTAAACCACTAGAATTAGTGATAAAAAGGTTTAGGTAATATTTGTAATGTTCTAGATTCTAACCTTGTTACCATTCTACATAAAAAAAAAAAAAAAAAACATTAACAAAGTATAGATGTAATTTAGAAAATTTGTAAGTGCAAATCTCATCAAAGGTGTCTCTTCAATCTTGTTAACAGCTCTGTTTATAGAAGACAACATAAGAATAAGAATAGTAAAGTTTATTTTTCATAAATATTCTCTATCTCCATCTTGATTTTCTTTCGCGAATCTAGACATTCTTACGTTGTTGATTAATATAATATAGTATGTATAACTACATTAAAGAGAAAGACAATTACTGTTGCGTAAAATTCCACCATGATTAACTGTAAAATTCACCAATAATATTTTCCAAACATGACCATTACCATATCGTATTTATTTATATCCAAATTCTTGTCTCTAGCTATTCCCCACCCTTCTAATGGTGAGGCCCCTCCACCATATCCACGATGTGTCCCCCCAAATAAAGTGTTCCCTTCATAATGCCATCATATTATTGCCGAGTATGGTATGAGTTGAGTAGTACATGCGAAAAGCATTTATTTGTCTGCCCCAGTAAATGAAATGTTAAACTGAGAAAAAGAAATCCATGCAGACAAAACATAATTCCTGTAGCAAGTCAACAAATATTGAGGCATTGGATTCAAATGCTATATAAATCGGGAATTTCATTCATATACAATGATAAATGAGATAGAAGCGCTAACAAATAAAACAATTTCTGTAAACAATATAAGGAAACAAGGAATGGAAATGCTGAACTAAAAATAGGTGTTGGCCATGTTAGCTTGTTCCTCCAATATCCTTTCCTTGGTCAACCCATCCCACTAGTTATAATACATTTGACGGTCAACTCTTCCCATGGAATAATGTTTCCTCATAAAAGCAATTTCATATAAGGAAACAATGAACGAAGCCAGACTAAAATTTCTGGACTACTGCAACAATGGATCCTCCTCCCTTTGTAACTCATCAAGCCGTCTCCTAGCATAAGCTGTGAAAAAGATGGTTGTCGCCACCGTTATACAGAAGCCTGCCACATTGAGAATAATTTGTGGGGCAGATAGAGAATGCTTTTCATATGAAGCATCAGCTAATGTCCGAATCAAAATTCCACTGCAAAAATAACCAAATTAAGTATACAATGAGTTCATGCGGGTCCAGATAATTTGCAACATTAGTTTCTATTTTTAAACCAGCCAACATTTGAAATGGGGTAACCTGCAATAATGGATTACAGGTGTAGCATAAAATACATGTCAGATGCAAAGATGAAGAAAAGGAAAAACACTAACTAATGGCAAAGTCATTACCATTATTAGATAAAATGCTTTTGAAGGAAATAAATTCAAGCATGGCATTGAAAGACAAATTTTCAGGGCAAAAAACCGAGAGGAGGAACTAAAGATAAAGAAAAAATCCAATATTGAATTTACAGCTACAGTAAGTAAAGATACATTCTCAAAGCAAAAAAGAATATTATGGTGCAAGCCTCTTTTTTTTCTTCCCATAAGAGCATAAGTTTTTCTTCCAGTAAGAAAAAGTTTAGGAGGGGAAGTAGCCCTAGTACAAGGTCAGAGCAATCTAAAAGCCACAACAAAGGCTTACACAGAAACTTGATGATAGGCCACAGGTAGAAATCAAACCCTAGCCTAGTCCCTAGACCATTTTTTCAAACCAATCCTACCAGTTGAACAACCCTCGTTGGTTAGAGCTTTAGGTATTTGGCTAGTGAGAATCAAATAATCTATGCTGCACTTACATTTGCTTTCCTTAAACCCCCTACCAAAATATGGTGAGTTGATGACATAATGAAAAAATCTTAGTGACATTCAAAAACAACTGCATTCTGAATTGATGGCATGGCAGTTATGGCTGCCCTTTCTCGAGTCAAGAGTGGCATTGAAACTATGGTAGCATAGGTGACAAACAGTGATAGATGGTATTAGACAAGGGAGGACAGCCATATGATTGAAAGTCTTAAGTTTTGAATTGTGGAACCAGTTGCAATTCAGAGTTTCCGTAGGTATGCAATCAGGCATTCCTGAGTAAATTAGTCCCATAAATACACAACCATAACCATTTAGCAGACAAAAAGCCAGTATATTGATGTATTTAAGAAGAAGCCACACATGCCATGCATGGAAACAGATCAATCTCTTACTTCTATATAAAGTCATAGAACAGTTTGTGATATAAAGCTCAGGCGATTGACAGCATTCCTAAAACGAGGGAAACAAGAGCGAACTAAACACTCAACTGCTCCAAGAAAAACAATAATCTACCTCATAGATAACTCAAATTCTCCAACTCTATATTCTCCATGGTCAAATTAACAGAAGATCACAATGTGAGGACACAATACGAAGATGCTCACTTATTAAAAATTGCACTTGTGTGAAACTTTGATGAGCATAAAGAAATTATACTGCTAAATGCCACCAGAATTTTTTTTTTACAAAGAAGGCAAGAACAATAACACACCACAAAAATGGAAATGACTTTTGAACGCATATCTCACTTTCTCCAATATATTAAAGATTCATCAGTTCACAAATCAATCTTGGATCTAATTAATTAAGAATAATCATGAAAGGAACATATTGCAACAATGGGAAACATGAAAACATGGTAAGGCAAGATGAAGAGAGTTTGCAGGACTCTGGATTGTATCAGTTATTAAAAATTCAAAACCATATATCTAACCAAAACAGTTCTTACCAGATAAAAAAAGCATAGAGTAAACAATGTCGTTCCTAGAAACAATCATATTATGCTAAACATAATCATGCTGGAGCTAGAGTTATTCAAGCCAATTACACAACCTAGATGCACAGAATGGCATGGACATCCAAAGGGACCAAAAGTGAGCAAAAAATGGTCACCCCACTCGTTACTTTAAGTATACATGACATATTCCAAATGCCAATGTTAGATATTATAAGCATGTATGCAACCAAGTAAAACACAAACAATTTCCTAGTATAACTAAAAAAGAGTGAATTAGAGAGAGAGAGAGGAACCCTACGTATAGATTGCAACAAATATTTCCGGCACCATTCCTACCAAGGACCCAACTATATAAGGCCCATACTTAACATTTATTGCCACAGCACAATAGTTGAAGATTAAGTATGGGAATGGGGAAATTCTGATAAAGGCAACAGCCCGGAACTGATGAAACCAGCTCCCTCCACCAGCAGATCTTAGAATAGAAGCTTTTTTCGGATACTTCTCCAGCCACCCCTGCATAATAGATTCACAAAACATTGGATTCATATTAGTAGAGGCAAGACAAACACCTGCACACAGAAACAAACAAAAAAAAACAACTAAAATTCAAGACAAAGCATGTACTTCAATTTTATGGTGGAAGAGTTTGCCGATGACAAAAGGGAGTGATACACCAATAGCTGCTGCAGATATAATTAGCAAGAACCCAAAGCCATAACCAAATGTCATTCCAGCCACCCACATGGAAGGTGTAGATGGCAAAAGTAGGGTTGGGAATATTGCCACAGATGCAAACACCAAAACAGTTAACACTGGAGTACTGAAAGTCTCTGTCTCCCAATTTATAATCGGAATAATCTCCTGCAAAAAATAACAAAAAATTGAAGTACCCATTATAATTCAGTAACATTTTAATGCATAAAGAATGCAGAATTCGGCAATTTCATTCCCAAAAATCAAAACTTTACAAGGGAAAAACAAACCCCAAATCCAATAATAGCTAGTGGGAGAAAAAAGCACAAACCTTGTCTATGAAATAGGGTCCGACCCAGACGAGCACAACCACAGCCAAAAACCCCAGGAATAGAAACAACACCACCAATTTCACCCAATACCACACGGCGGCTCTTAGCGTCGGCGGAGAAAGCTCCGCCGCCGCACCCGGAGGAGAACCGTCGTCGGCGTTGGCCCTCAGTTTCACATAGTCCCCATTGCCATCATCGGATTGGATTGTGAGGGTAACGTCCGGCACGACCTCTTCTCTCCGACCACCACCATCAGTCTCGTAATACGTCATCGGGAAATGCAAAAAACAAAACAATCCCAAAAAAAAAAAAAAACCCACCACACAACAAGAATTTTTTTTTCTTTTTGGATTATGAATGGTTGATCATGGTCGGTGGCAGCGTTTTATAGCCCAATCAATCGATCAATCATCTGCACCCGCAACGTGAGAACCGATTAGGGCACGAAGACGACGACGACGAGGAGGATGATGATGAGAAGGGTCACGAGAAACTTGCGGATTGAGGAATGAGGTTTTAATTCGGAGAATGAGAACGTGAAATTGGCAGCTACTTTTTATGTTTCTATTTCGGTTTTTCTCTTCTGTTCCCACCCAGCATCCAGGTGAGTTGATCTAATCGAGTTGAGGCACTGCAATAAAATCACCTGGTCGAAACGCTGCCGTTTCGCTCTAGAACGACACGCGGCTTTGGAGTGACGGGTGTTGCAACGGCATCGATCGATGATGGATTGATTACTTTCAAAGGAGGAGGCGTGGAGTTTGGTTTCTTTGCCGTTACTACTACGTGGACCTCACTCTTTGGGAACTTTATAATCGCCATTAATCTTTAATTTTAATAATTTATAATTTATTTTCTACAACTATTGAATTAAATTTTAACAAAGCTGTTATTGCTGACCCCAAGCGCATGATCAACTGTAATTTTTTCTGTGGGGCAGAACGGATATGGGCAAAATCAAGTCCTTGTTTGCTTCGTCATTAGTTTGTTCTCTGAAAGAAGGGAATTTATGCCTCTATGGGTTCGGTGGGTTCACCATTACTATTTCAGAGCGAGCGATGTGTGGAATTACAATGAGCTAAGTACGGAAGAAGCCAAAAAAAGGATTCGGACTTTATTATCTCCAAAGAGGAAGAAGCCAAAAAAAGGATTCAATCTTGGAGCACCAATGAACAATTGCGCAAAGTCTATGAATATATTATAGGTGTCAAGTCTACTGTCAACTGAAATTAGGGGCAGATCTACATCAGGTGTTTAAGGAAAATTACGTTGTCTGACTATAGCAATTACAATATAGTACATGTGACTGTTTAGGAACAAACTGATTTTTGAGGATTATCAATTTTTTGTAATAGAGGTTATTAGGAAGATTAAGTTTCTTATGTATAGACAAGAGCACCTGTTGCATTTGTTTTAGTATCTTGATATAAGTCTTCTTGTATTAGGGAGACTTTTGATTTTCTTTAACTGTGGGGTATGTTCCGTTTGTTATTGTAATTAGTAGATGGTTATTTCGGATTAGAGTTTCTAAAGAGAATTTGATTATATTTGATTCAAATATGATTATTTTTTCATATAATTATATATAAATTAATTGACATAGGATTATTTAAGTTTAATTAAAAAATTAAATTTGAGTTTTAAATATGACTGGAGGAAGAATTTTATCTTCATAATAATCATAATTATATTTTATTGGAATATGACTATCTCATGTGAAGGATATTTCTAATTAAAAAAAAAAGCTAATAAGTCATGTTTAAGCATCTTTGGGCTGGCTCCGGTTAAGTTATGTTGTCTGTTGTCTTTTGTTTCTTGTATTTCTTTTTTCTGAAGATAATGTAACGATAACGTAGCTTTTGTTATGTGCGATTTTTTGTTTGAGAGGAGAGAGAAAGATATATATTAGTTCGGAACCGACATCTCGGCAATGTTTGGATGTATATCCAATTGAAATTCGACACGCGGCTATGTTGTGGCACCAACTAAGAGCGTAGGGAGCACTAGCAACTACCTCGCAGTTTCTTGTGTGGTAGGGAATGTGAGGAATCAAACACAGTATATAAGATTTTCCTTTGGAATAATTCATTCACTCAATCATTGCTGTAACTCAAAAGGATATATTATTTGGATACTTAACTAATGACATGGAAGAGAACTTGATATAAAAGAAAAAGATGTGATATGAATTTGACTTCATGCATCAATCTAAACACTGTATGTGAAAGAACCTATCAATTTTGTGACTCTGTACTAATTAATAAATTTGTATAGTGAGCGAATTTGTATATGTAGATTTTCTGTACAAATATATGTACGTTACTCGAAGACTGAAATTCCTAACCCGGATATGATCTATCTATCAACCTATTTATAGCAGTGGCGGGGTTGAACAAAACAATTGGAGGTGCCAAAAATAATAGTTGAATAAAAATTACTTTTTTGTCAAAATTTCATCTAAATTTAACTAACCTTTTTTCCTAAATATATAAAAGAAAATATTTTTTTTAAAAAAAATAATCTGATCAGGCGAAATATTGAAATAATATAAGTTTCATGTGAGCCTTGCATCTTTTATATTTTATTTCAATTTAAATATCTTTCTTTTATATCTATTATTTCTTTCAAATAGAGCATTAAACTCATTTCAAAAGCAAAAGAAATACACAGAACCAAAAAAAGAGCATTAAACTCATTTGACTATTTGAGTAAGCATTGCCATTATCATTCGCAAACACTCAAGCCGACCAAAAATAATTTCACAAACCAACAACACACCCACATTCGTACCAAACATCAAATCATCAATTGCCTCTTCTCTCAAAAAAATCAAGACTAACAATCATCAGTCATCAACCATTGATTTAGTGAACCGTGTGTGTATATATATATTCAAAAAGTTTGGAGCCTATGGCTCCTTGTAGTCCCCAAAAAGTTGTGCCCATTTATAAGTAAATTATACTTAAATGAGTGTAATAATATACTTCTTTGTTCTATTTTACGACAATTTAGTAAAAAATATTTTCTTTTAAATGTCATCTTATAATATTAATGAGGTTTTAAATATTTTTTCTATTATATCTTTAACCATTTATTATAAAATGAGAAAACAAAAAATAAGTACAAATGAGAGAGAATCTAATTAACATGAAGGATAATAAAAATAGTAAAAATTGCATATTATAATAAAAAAAATTACGAATGACTTTTGGAAATACAATTTTTAACATATTTTTCTGTTAAAATTTATTGAAAATTAAAAAAATCATAAGAAAGATTCATTAAATAAAACTTGAGATATATAGATAGTTATAATTTCTAATAAATGTCAACTAATAAAAATATCTTGAGAAGAGTGTTTTGAGAATGCATTCATAAAAATCTTATTTTTTATGAAATCTAAAATATTTATTGTGTTTCTTAATTCTTATACTTTTTTGACAATGGGAAACTAATATACTTTCATTCAAAATAGAAGAGGCAATACAAGAAGGAACTTGATAAAAGACATGGCTGCTACCGCGGGTTTCGGGACTCCGTGTTGGTATGCAGTTTTTGCAATTAAAAATTGCCCGAGATCATCCCTTAAGCAGAACCCAGCTCCAAAACATTTTTCTGACTCAAAAATTGCGGCGTCTATGTTACATTTGACACGTCCTTGAGTTGTGGTTTCAACCATTTGTCACGATGCAGAATGGCTGAGTCATTGTTTGTAATTAATGAGAGAAGGTCGAGCAAGGAGCCAGCCAGCATGATTCTGAATAACAATGGTCACTGCTGTTCGAGGTGAGATTTCTTCATTTTCCCAAATCGTAGTATTAATTTCTTCTTCGCCAAATAGCCCACAGCATAGTTGCAAATTTATTGCAGTAAATGGCAATGAACTCCCTTTTGGAGCAAGCGTTGTCGAACCGGAAGACAGTCACGGAGAATGCACCAAAGATGGTGTTTTGTTTTGGGAGGAGCTTTAATATTCCACACGTTCTGCCATTGGCCTTCAACCTTGTAATTGCTGTCATAAGTTATAGACTCCATGATGTTGTTGTAAGCTGTTTTGGACGTGAGTTTCCAGATTTGAGAGTCCTCCTCTTTCAACATTTAGTAGTGGTACGTAGGTTCTGGATTTGAAGTCAGAATTGATTGCATGATATCCTTGCGCCAAGAGTGAGAGGAGTGAACAATGAGGGAACTCATTTTCATATATGTCTTCAAGACCTAGAGGGGGTAAAGATGAAACATATGGGTTACCTTTTGAATGAAGCCAAGGTTGTTGTTGATTTTTTTACCATTGCCAATTCTTCATCATATGCCGTCATTCCGTGAAACGAAAATGCTAAACCATATGTGGCTTGGATTATTGCCAAATCTGAATTCTTATACTAAAAGCCTTAAACCTCAAATAAATTGGGACAGATGAAGTTTGTATTTAAATTAATAAGGTTATTAATGTAGTATTATCTGTATAAATATTAAATAGTATTATTTATTATATTTATTAAATATTATATATAAATAATTCAATGAAATTATTAAATAAAATATTTATGAAATACAATATATTTATTAAGTTTAATAAATGTAATATATTCCTTCTAGTCTAAAATATAAGGAAAAAAATATGATACAATAATTAAGAAAACTAATTAATCATATCAATTTTAATTAAAAATAATTTTTTCCTAACTTAGTCTTTACTAAAACTTAGTATCAATAATAAGAAAAATTATTAAAATTAATATCTCAATTAAATTAATCAAGTGGTTCAAATATGAAATAAAATTTGTTGAGAGAAAAATACATATTTAAGTGCACTCGCATTTTGAAAGAAGATTAGTCACTATTTTTGTTAAGAACAACTTCATACTAATATCTTGATGAAAAAAATTAAAAATAAATTTTACATACTCCATCAATATATTGTCTTTTTTGGTAAACAATATATTTTTTTTGGGGTAAACAATAAATTGTCTATTTTGGTAAAGAATATATTGTTAAATATGAGGAATGGCGATATTGCATACATGGAAAATTATAAATATTTTAGAAAATTATTAATAATTTCTGAACCTACATTAATTAGATCCTAATGACTTCTCTTATCCCTCACGTTTTGAACACGTCTATTAATTAAACGCATGTTGAGAAAACATTTATTCAATTAATGTTTTTTAATTACACACATTTAATTAAATGCATGTTAGTAATCAGACTTTGTGAATGATAGTAATAATAGGAGTATTAAGCAATTATGTGTTTGATAATTAAAATTAAAAATACCTTTAACTGCGTACAGTTGCCAAGAAGCATACACGTAGTATATCCACGTGATTCTTCGACAGTGTTTGCAAAACTTACCAAACAGGCATAACAGTTCACACGTAATTTTGGTCTTTATATACTGTGTTTCGCAGTTTCACAAAACCCTGTTAGAAAAACACGAGTGTTGAGGTTGAGGCATCATCATGGGTTCTTCGGAGCGGAAACCCTGCGCCAACAACTGCGGTTTCTTCGGAACTTCCGAGAAGCTAAACCTCTGCTCCAAATGCTACAAGGACCTCTGTCTCGAAGAGGAGCTTGCATCAATGAAGTCTGTGCTCTGCTCAGCAAAGCCACCCTCGCCGGCGGAGCCGTCGCAGGGCACGGAGGGTCCGTCGAAACCGGCGAACCGGTGTGGGACATGCAACAAAAAAGTGGGTTTAACCGGTTTTGTGTGCAAGTGTGGGAGTACCTTCTGTGGGGTGCATCGTTACCCGGAGAAACACAAGTGCACCTATGATTTTAAGGGTGAGGCCCGCGAAGCGATTGCGAAGGCGAATCCTGTTGTTAAGGGTGACAAAATTGATAGGTTTTAGGTTCATTTCGTAGTAGATGATTATTTGTTTAAAACTCATGATTGTCTCTTTCTCTGGCTATGTTGTGTTTGAATTATAATTTCAACTTCCAATCTATCTATATGGATATTTTTTCGCTTTTTATTGTACTTTTTAGTACAAGATTTACATATACAGTTCGTTAGATGTTTTCTGATTAAAATTTGAGTTGTACAGTAATAATTTATGTTACTTAATTTTATTACGTAGGTTATCACGATAAATTTTAATTATGATTAGAGAAGAACATCTAAAGCATCTATGAAATTATTACAGCAATGGATTAAGAGTCTTATTATGATTTGGAGGCAGGCTAGGCTTTACTAGACATTGCAAGAAAACTTATATCCGTGGGTACCCGTCCGAATCCGTCCCGACTTTGACAGATAATATCCGAGTTGACCAGATGTGAGTATGGGTTCGGGTTTTCCCTGATAACCAAAAGTTGAGTACGGGTACGGGTATGAGATTACTAGACCCGTCCCGACCCCGACCCAGAACCCGAACCCGCTCCGCCACTTAAAATCTTTAGAATTTTTGCATAATTTAATCAAAAGACATATAATTTTTATTACTAGTTAATTTTATTTTAAAATTTTTACATAATTTAATATTATTTTCTTAACTATTTATGTAGACACACGCGTTATAATAAATTTATTGATATATAAGTAGTTAAAAATAAATGTTTAACAATCAATTTATTTTTTTCTAAAATCAAATTTTTAATATTTTTTTTTTAAAAAAATATTTTTCTAAATGGTGTGTGGAACGGGATTGGGGATATCCGATACCCGACGGGTACGGGGATGGGACAATAAACTCAAACCTGTCGGGTATTGGATACGGGTATGGGGATATGTTGAGGAGTCGGGATAAAAAATTGGAGAAACAATACCCATATTCGACCCGCCCCATTACCATGTCTAGGCAGTACTCCTGTCCTACCTTCCTAGGCCGAAAAGGAATTGCATGCTCTAATTTTTATTGAGAATGAATGTTAAGAATATAGAAAAATATAAGGACCTTGTTTTCAATGAAGAGAAGTAAAATAGAATTTAAAAAAATTAATAATAACTACTTTTTTCTTGTATTCATTTTATCCTGTATAATCTTCCTTTTCGTTATTTGTGTTGGGAAAGTGATAAATTAAACATTGTTTTAGAATTTGGAGTATCCGGTTGATATTAATCTTCCTTTTCGTTATTCGTTCTGTCAAAATAAAATAAAATCTGTTTACTTTTAGTTTTTCGTGAAGTCCTTGAAGACTCAAACTACCGTTCAATGTTTATACCATGACACTTTTCAGCTTGTTCACATGGTATTGTTTTCTTTAAAATTTAAACATGTAAAATTTGGGTTTCATTCCGAGCATTTTGTTTCACATGTTCTCTTAACATAGTACAAGCTGTTCACCTATAAATCCATATTAAGTCAAATTACCAAATAGTTTGATGTGTTTGACTCGAATTCAATCTTATTCATTTAAATTTGTTGACTTTTGAATTGGATTATAAATTTTAATTTTTAAATTCATTGACTTAACTTGTTGTGAACTCGTTTAATATTAAATTATATATATATATATATATATATATATATATATATATATATATATATATATATATATATATATAAGTATTTAATTACATACTTACTAAAATAAAAATCAATTATTTCAACAACACTATTTTGTAACATCCTAAAAATAAAATATATTTATTATAACAAATATTTGACAAGAATAGAACATATATATAGTTTAAATAACAAACCACAACATAAGATATGATATTTGTTTTATATTCTATTTTTAAATATTTTAATTTTATCTTATATTTATATTTAAGATAAATAATATAAGATATTAGTTTTATCTTAAGAATTGTATAATTGAGTTGTAATGAATTAATATAAATAAAGATTAAATGAGTCAAATGACATAAAAAAGAGAGAGAAACAAGAAAAATGTGAGACCAAAATAGTAAAAAAAAATGCTTAGGAAGAAAACATGTTGTGAGTATAAAATATATAATTATTTGCAATTTATTTTGGATTGATTTTGTAGTTTTAACTAAAATAATTATTTCATTAAAAAAAATTTACTTTTTATTTATCTTTTAAATAAAATTATACTAAAAATATTATTAATAAAAATTTATGAAACTTATTAATATGCTAAACATTTTATAATAAAAATCTGTCAAATTTCTATTCATTTATGTACCTAATAGTAAAAAATAAATCTAATCATTTTATTATATATTATATGTAACTAAATAAATATTATAATGACCAAATCAAAAGTTTATCAATGCCATGCTTGATATTTTTTAGTACTCGATCTTAATTAGAGTTGCTTAATTAAGATTTATTTAGATTGAATAAACTTTCGTTTTCAAATAATTACAAAAACGACATATATAAAAATGTCATAGAAAAAAAAGAACATTAGACGATTGTTACTTGTGATATAACTTTTTTTAACAAATAAATTAATAGTATCGACATTTAAGGAGAATATTAATAATATGATGCATTATATTAATATATAATTATTAATAAATATATTCCTAATTAGGATCGTTATTCTAGTTTCTGTTAACAAAATAATGAAATTAAAACATTAAAATAAACAATATAAATATTATAATATAAATAATAATTATGGTTTGGTTTGGTTTTGTACCGCAAACTGAACCAAATTGCTTAGTTTAACAATAGATCAATAAAAAAAATATTGGTTTGATTTGAGTTTTGCATTTTTGAACAATTTTTTTGTTTTTGTTTTTTATCAATTTTAATTTAAATATGCCTATTGAGTATTGATTTGGTGGTTGAGTATCTCTATTGAATTAAGGTTATCAAGTATTTAAAATATTATGATTATTTAGGTGAGATCTCTCCTCCGTTGAGAGTTTGTTGTGTGATAGTGAGTGCCTTGCTTGTGAGTGATACAAATAATAGATGTTAAGTGTGAGATATGGCTAGTTCATTGGAGAAGGAGACAAAGAGACTCTCGATGGTTAAGGAGGACGATGGCTTTGTTTTCAATGGTGGGGAGGCACATAACCAGATACTTAACCTAGGTCTATGTTTAATTGGAAGGTTTTAACAGAGAGAGAGGTTCGGGTTCAGATCATGAAAGCTCGAATGGTCGAGATTTGGAGGCCAAAGAAGGGAGTCACAATCTAATAAATAGAAAGGGGAGTTTTCCAGTTCCAATTATTTCATAGACTGGATCTGCAGTTGGTGACATTAGGCGGCCCCTGGTATTTTGATAATTAGAAGCTTATCGTGGAAAATATTGAATTGGATGAGGTGCCTTGCCAGGTCTGTCTCTATCACGTCCTATTCTGGATCCAGGTTCATAACCTGCCTGTTAGAATCATGAATGAGATTGTGGGAAAAC
The DNA here is from genome assembly GCF_000004515.6 of Glycine max. Classification (NCBI taxonomy): domain Eukaryota; kingdom Viridiplantae; phylum Streptophyta; class Magnoliopsida; order Fabales; family Fabaceae; genus Glycine; species Glycine max. The sequence goes on along the minus strand of NC_038253.2, from coordinate 11,031,007 downwards.
ACCTAGCAAACTTCATAGGAGAGTTTCTTGAATATGATATTGTTCATGTAACTGTAGAAGTATATGTTGTATGAAGCTTTTGGTGATGTCAAAAATAAAAGCTATTCAAGATTGATTAAAGTCAAGATCAAGAATTCAAAAGAAACGATTAACAATTAGTCCATGGTATGTTAAAAGAATCCCTTAAAAGAGATTGCAAAGGTTTGGCCTTAGGTTTGAAAATATGTTTTTCTCTCTAGTAATCGATTCCTAGAGGCTGTAATCGATTACTAGAAGCTAAAATAAGTTTTTAACAGTTTGAGAAAAAAAATTGAATTTGAATTTTTGAATGTGTAATCGATTACGAAGAGATTGTACCCGATTACTAGAGACAACTGTTTTAAACAACTTTTAGAAAGTTTTAAATTTAAATTTTAAATCTATAATCGATTACAAAAGTTATGTAATCGATTACCAGTCACGAAATTTTGAAATTCAGATTTGAAGAGTCATAACTCTTCAAAATTAACTGTTTAATCGATTACCACATATCTGTAATCGATTACAAGTGAGGAAATTTAAAAAATAACTCTAAGAAGTCATAACTGTTCACAAGTTTTTGAAAGACCACCAAAGGTCTATAAATATGTGATTTGGGTTTGAAATTCTTTAGAGTTTTTTAGAATAATAATTGTCCCATCCTCTCAAAAGAAAGCCTTGGCCAAACACTTGCAAAATCAATAAGGATTCTGATAAGATCTTCATCTCATAACATTAATTTCTACAAGAGAGAAATATTCTTCTTACTTTAAAGCAAACAATTGTTGTTCAAGATACAGTGGGTCTCTTGATTTGTAAGGATCTCTGAACACAAGGGAAGGGTATCCCTGTGTGGTTCAGAATTTGTAAAAGGAATTTACAAGTTAATGAAAATCTCAAGCGAGTTGCTTGAAGACTGGACGTAGGCACAAGGCGTGACCGAACTAGTATAAAAACTGAGTTTGCATTTCTCTCTTCCCTAAACTTCTTTAATTTATTGCATTTTATTTTTTTTGCTTATTTTAAAGAAGTATCATTTGAATTGTTCTTTACTTCATTCATATTAAGTGTGCATATTCTATTTCAAGAGAGAATTAAAATTTGATTAGCGGGAAATTTTTAAACTTAATTCACCCCTCTCTTAAGTTATTGAGGCAACTTGTTTAACATTAAGTAGTTTGCTCCTTTAGAAAGGACACCTAGCACGAGAGCTTTCAAGTGTAATATGCCTTGTAGGTCATGCTTCGAGGTGTATATATAAGGGTGTATCACAACCGCCCAATCCAATGTTGTCGAGGGGGTAACCTATCTTATCATGATGTACCCGCCACTTCGAGATCCTAGGAGGCACAAAGCTGTTAAGTGACTTGGGGGCCAAGGATCCCTAAAGTGGCATGTGGAATGGGTTGTATAGAAACCCAAAGCGAATACCGAAGAAGATACCATGGGTCTACAGACTGAAGGAGGGTGGCCGGGGGGAGGTACATTAACTTTGCCCCTTCATCGACCGAAGAAGCCATAGGAAAACTCTCACCAAATTTTATCAAATGCAAAAGTTCTTTTATTGAAAACGAAAACCAATACAAATAGTATATCTGAACAAAAAGATAAAAATAGACATGGGCCTCCAAAACAGTTTGGGCCAAAATTACAACGAAAATAATTAGAAATAAAAAAATAGAACATATTTGGCATGGGCCTTCAAATTAATCTGGGTCTTCAGCCAAAATTAATATTCTTGGAAGTGCCTCTGCCTCTGGGCCTTTGTCAATGATGAGAATCCTAAAAATACCCAAATACAGGGACCTATGACTAGGACTAAAACCAAACAGTTAGTGGATGCCCTCCAACAAATGGTAGCAGACATACTTAGCAAGGCCCAAGTGGAGAAGAATGAAGGCCCAAGTAGAGAAAGACAAAGGCCCAAGTGGAGAAGGATGAAGGTCCAAGTGGAGAAGGACAAAGGTCCAAGTGAAGAAGGACGAAAGGCCCAA
>NC_038253.2:10664485-10679149 GCF_000004515.6 Glycine max | reverse complement strand
GGCTTCTAATGGTCGTCCAATAAATGTGGGCCTGTAGGATCGTCTTGGCTTGATAATAAACTATAAGGTATTCAAGTTATAGAAATTACATTCGTTATATTTTTTTAAAAAAAATTATAATTTTATAATTATATAATCATTATATGTTAATACTTGGATTTCTTGGTAGAAAATATTATAAGCAATACAATATTATATTTATGCTGATATTAGATTGTAATATCTGTATAAAATATGAGTATTTTATTTTAAAATAAGTCAGTACTTTAAAATTAATTAGAAACTTTATATGTGCATATTATGAATCAAATATTTATTTTGAATTATTTTTTATATTTATGATAATCAGATATATTTGTGTAAAAAATATATATTGAATTTAAATTTCATAAAACATCTCAAACAATAACTTGTTAAAAAAAACAATGTGTGTGTATAAGAACAATAAAATTAAATAAATTATCTAATAGATAGAGGATAAAAAAACAACAAATCCATTGAAATTGAACATTAATTATTTTCTTACTTATACAAATTTGAGTTTGTATTATAATAATAAATTGTACACAAATGTTAGACTTTTACTTTTGGCAAGAGCATGAGGAGAGAGCACATGATGTTGAGTCTAGCACACATTCGTAGGTGTATCTTAGGAGAAGATCCAAGACTATTCACACTCCATATGTTTCACGAGGCACGTTAGCATGACCTCTTGCTAGTTGCTACCAAGGTTTAAATCTTAAAATTCCGCCAATATTGGAGCGGAGAAAAAATTAAATAAGAAAATAGTTTGTTTCCCACCTAAAAATTAAATGAAGCTAACAAAAGATTAAAAAATTCATTTCTTTCCCTCTCCCTCAACCAAACTTTATTTTAGAAAAATAAATAGATTGATCACTTGGTAATAAACAACACATAGATAAATGTTTACATAGCTGAATTTAACATATATATGAAGATATAAAATTGATTAAATGGTTAAAAAAGAATGAAAAAAATTGTGAGTTTAATTCTTTTTTATTAATAAATTAATAACAAATAATATTTAAGGATAAGAAAAAAAATTAATATATATATATATATATACGTGTCAGCTGCCAACTATGTACAACCAAAACCTGAACAAGTAGTGAAGTCCGACAATATGAACCAAAACCATATGCATAGACTTCCTATGCATAAGAAGGTTCTAGTTTTGGAGTCTTCAAGCAAACATCGATGGAACACTTCCTAATTATTTGTTTCGCATTAATTGTTTCAGTCCATTTCAACAGGACAGAGACTAATTAAACACAACCTTCTAACCAGATAAAAAATTCCAAAACTGATATATATATATATATATATAGACACACACAGTACTCTAACTCACAGCTTTGGAATATGACTGTTGTATACATAAATTATTTAAGTAGACGTTCACAACCGCCGTTGTAATTTGACGTACAACAAAAATTACATATCCTAATCAGACATTAATATAACAGGGTGCAGAGGAGCTAGCGTTTATAAGGGCATTATTAATTTTTAATCTCTAGATTACGCTATGTATTTATGAGCACTATGTGTTGCAGATTTCAACTTCAACGGCATTCTTCTCTCAGGTCTTCCTATGAATAACTCCGTCTCCACCTCTTCTGCCTCTTTTTCTGTAACGTTGTCGGTCAAACAACGTTGTCGGTCAATCCGATACTACAACAATGAAATGATGTTGGGAATTAGCTTTGAATCAAGATGAAAGAATATGAAGAAAGAGACTTCATCTTTTTAATTAAATAGATTTGTAGCATATGATAGGAGCTATTTAGAAATATTTTTTTATTAATTTGATAATCCATGAAAGATACTTGGTTGAACCGGAAGACAAAATAATTTTTTATTTTGAAATGAAGACAATTATATAACTTTTATAAAATGAACAAGATTAATACAATAAATTTATATCAATTTACTATTTTATTTTAAAAAATTGTCAAATTATTAAAGAATATTATAAATAAAATTTTCCATTCCCTTCTACAAAACTTCACTCTCTTATCTAAAGAGAATAAAAACTTCAGTCTGAAACTTAATGAATCGCACGCTTTAGTTGAAATAAAAGAGGTGCACAATCTGTTCTTTTTTTTTTTGTGAAAGAAAGGGGCAAAGACCCTAAGGAGAAATTGATAACAATGGAAAGAACGAAGAATGATAGTAACCTGCTCTCGTAAGCGTTTATTTACTTCGAGTAAGCACTTTTCCTGAAGTCAGCCAAAGGACATGATAATTCTAATTAATGAAGCAATATAAAACAAATTAATTAAAGAATAATATGCTTTCAATCATAAATAAAACATCACCTCTTGTTTTAGGTTCTCGATTCGCTCCCTGAACAATTGATTCTGAAGTACATGCACCACCAAGTTCTTCAACGTTAGAGGTCTTGGTTATTGATTAAGAGAATTGCTATTTTAATTACAATTAGGAATCTTATTAAATATCATTATGTCACAATTAGGTTGTTTTGCAGTGTTAATTAGATGCTCTCCTCGTTACATTGAAGAATTGATTTAAGGGAAAATTAATTCAGATCTGTCCAGGCTATGGAACTCAAAATAAACTTCATCTTATTTACCATTGAAGTAAGAAAGACCTATACATGGTTGTGCAAATGTCTTGATATTTACCCGAGTTTTCACAACAACCGGCCGGCTTTCTGTTGTTAGAGGTATGGGCTATCTTCTCCCTTGATTAGGATGTGCATCTAAATTGATGTCTACTATACTGTGAATGATTAAATTCGCGCGTGTCTAAAATCTTTGGAGACTTTTTGTATATTATATATTAGCAAGACTAATTTGATTATTTTATAAGCAAACATTCAGGCATTTATAAATATATTTCTTTACTTTTCCCTTTAAACCCAATTTATTTCAACCTTCATAAACAGAAAAAATCTTGTATTACTTGTCTTTGTCCAATAAAAACACTGGAAAATTGTGCGATTGAAGAGTACCTTTCTTGCCCTAATTTTGTCCAAGCTGCGTTCGAGCTGGTTCTCTAGCTGTTGTAACTCGTCAATACTGCATTTATCCAATTCATCTCCCAAAAGCTTCCTACAATATGAAAGAATCTCCAAAGTTGAGAGTAGTCAATTATGTATTTCTCAATGCCAATCAGAATGAAACTAGCAGTGAAAGTTGGTTCATTAAAACCTTCTTGAATCTTCAAGATGCTCGATCTTCTTTGCCATGCTCATATCACCTTCCTTCAGATGCTGCATGTAAACACAGAATCAGAATATAGGGCACAAGCATGATTTCCCGCTCATTCACTCACCAATATAAGCTATCATATTATGTGTTTGTTGAACCAAACGTGATCCCAGTGTTACTCTCTTTCGTTGCGTTAAATATTCTTATAGATGAAAAAAAAAAAAACTTGAGTAAGATTGGTTAAACCCATGCTGGATAATTATATTCATGCGACAGTACCGAAGGATTGAGTCTAGATGAAAATCCAGAAGCATCATGAGAACAAACTGAAAGGGGGAAAAAACGGTGTTGTGCATAATTTGACAAATACGAAAAAGTTGGAATTCCAAGAAAACAAAAAGTTTCATTAGAAACTCTCAATTAGAAATGAATAAAATGAGACAAACCATTCTATCCTACCCTGCAACATTACTTCATAAGGAATATCAGCAACTTCTATTTACGGTATATGTGTGTGTATATATATATATATATAGAGAGAGAGAGAGAGAGAATATATATATATATATATGGGGGGGGGGGGGGGGGGGGGCAACCCGGGTATTTTCATGGATTCCTTTGTTGCTGACACCCAGGTCCTTGATCTTCCTTTGATACCGTTCAACTGTTTTATTTACACTGGAGCATCTCCAATAGACAAGGCATCAAAAGTTTCTTAGGCACCTCTGATTTGATACGATAGCATGCCAGAATACTTGAAGGATGAATAATCACTAAAGTGAACTAGTGAAGCACATTTCCCAAGAAAATAGTATTCATATGTGACATTTTTTTTGTCCAAGGGAAAGAAACTATGTGACATTTACCATATAGACATGTAAAATCAAAATATTCAATTTACAACTTTTTTTTCTACACTTTCTTTTTATTTTCATTTTTAATGAAGAAACTTATTACATCTACTATTTTTTTCTTTATCTATTCTTATTTTTCTCTTATTTCTAACAAGCATCATTTTTTTACTTTTCTTTTTTAAATTTAATTTCACAATTGGTTTCTGACTATTGTGATTTTAAATTTTTAGTTTAACACAGTGTGTAGATTGATTGATACGGGATTATTGCAGCATAAGCACTCAAGCATTGAGTATATAATTGGAATAAATATTTAGAGGAAGAATATGTCATTCGTAGAAAGATTGTATAAGACTTGAATAAAATTGTCTTTTTTGAAGAAATAGATATGTTCTAAATCAAATAAAATTCCATGATTTGGTTTCTTATTTTTTTTATGAATGTAATTCCTCACTATTTAAATTATGCATTAACAGTAAGTAGACCGCCACATTGATATAGATGTGCTAATGTGACAATGCAATAGAGGGTCTCGACAACATGGTTGTTAAGTATTAAGTATTGAATTAACAAACAAACTAAAATTACACAATTAAAATGATAGAAGATCAAATTGTAGAAAAAAGGATCAAATTGGTAATAATATGATAATATTAGAAAGATAAAAAAAAAAAAAAAAACACAACAACAACTAAGTCTTTTTGCTATCACTATCTTAAGTTTTAAAGTCTCTTATATAGCATTTAAAAATAAAAAACTCTCTTTTAGTATGTACTGTCCTTGTTCAAGCTAAATTTAATTAAAAGATTTAGTCTCTATACTTACATAATCTCTACGTTTTAACCCTTAAACCTGAAATTACTCGTTTTAGTCTGTATACACAATTTTTAATCTGTTTAAATGCAGTATATAGAACTTCTCTCATTCATATAATGGGCTTTTACGTAAAAGTTGTAATTCTTTTCTTTCTGATTATTAGTCAACATTTTCTAATCAAAACGATTATAACAAAATTTATAAACGAATTAAAAAATAGTAAACTACTAGTATTTTTCAATCATGTTACAATAATTTCAATATATAAACTTCTCCAGCTTTTATAAAAAATGCATTCGTTATATCTTCAATATTATCATGGAAGAGCTAGTTAGCTGTAAACTTGAAATACTGGAATTTAAAAAAGTAAATGTTCAAGAATCAACCATAATTTATAAAAGTAGTATATCTTAATTAAGATCATCAAGGTATGATCATTACCATAAAATTTGAATACTGAGCAATTAAATTCTGTTTTTGCTTATTAGAAAAAGAAGAAAGGAAAACAAGAATCAAATTCAGCAATCAAGAGGTATATGATGGAACGAACTATACCTCAAAAGCATGTCATTGAACAGCTGAAATGCTGAATTCTCCAAAAAGAATTATACTATATTTGCTTTATCTATTGGTATATTATGACGTTCTTGGAAAGAAAAGTAAATAAACTTCTACAAGTATGAACCTTGGAATATAGATTAGATTAAACTTTTAAATTATGCAGCATAGTAAATTAGTAATGAATTGACCATAGTTCTGACTTCACAAAGATAAATACTATAGTCATCAATATAGCACAGGAAAATGCCTTGGGTTTCTGTTCCAAAAATCCAATGCCTTGGGTTTTGTAACTACAGTCCACACCTCAAAGGCTCACATAAACATAAAACATTTGACAGATATAAAAGGCAAAAACCCCAGTATATTGGCAGAAAGGTTTTCAATAAATACTATAATTGGGGGATCAAAAGCAAGACTATGCAATTAAACCACAAAAATTTATTTAACACATGCCACTGAGAAGGATAATTTTCACCAGAGGAAAAAGAGAAACAATTATTTTTAAAAAGAGAGAAACATAGTTGAATATAATAGCAATTTCTGGTAAATCAAGGTCCAACTCTTATTTTGATGTTTATCTTAATTTAAGATTCCGAGATGGTTGTATCGTACTCAAACCCGTCCCACAACTAAACAACTAATTGTTCTGACAGAAATATTATCTTTATTTTAAATTAATTCTTATTCATAATATAGGTATCTTGAAAAACTATTAATCCCATTAATTATATAGTAAATTAATTTTTTACTGAAATGTCCTTATAAAATGACAAAGTGAAATTAAAAAATAAATATTTTAGTGAGATATTTTTAAATAGGTTGTTTTCAAAAAGTAATGCTTTAATTATTTTGAGTAGCAGATTTTTTATTTTTATTTTTACTGCTGATCACTCTGCTTTTGAGAGGCTCTATGACAAATGGTCAAGTGGCATATATATAACGCACCCCCTCCCCCCCGTTTTTTTCTTAAGGTGTGCATGGCAATAAAGTTGTATTGCAACGAAGCTGGATTCCTGATGAGCTCCATAGTTAACTAGTTAATTATTATTTTTTTGACTGAAAGTTAACTAGTTAATTATATCACGTTAAGTATCTAAAGTAAAAATAAATAAATAAATTACGTTGTCTTGAAAATTAAGAGTGTTTAATGTACACTGAAACACAACATAAGTAAAATACAAGGTAATCTCTTTTTTATCAGTTATTATTATTTAGTAATTAATCTATGCACTATACAAACATTTTTGAAGATGAAATGTGGGATTAAGCTAGAAAATAAGTCTGATTCGGTTTGTTTATTGTTTTTTATTAAGGTTATTGAGATTTAGCCAACTAAATAGATTTTCTGTTTCTTGAACTCAGAGTATTCTCTCGCCAATTGCTAGAAATTATAACAAATTTCATAAGTTGCTGATTAGACCCATTTAAGAAGCTAACATCTTAAAAAAAATATTAAGTTCTTCCATACACATAAAACATGAAGATAAACTCTCTAATGGATGTTAAGGTATTTTTATAAATTATAAGATCTTTTGGGCAGATTATGATAATAATTTTCGGTTCAAATTTAGTCACATTTAGAGTTTTTCACTTCTTTTCAAAAATATATTCTGTTAGAGATCAAACATAAATCCTTCTCTACAAACTTAGTATATTATCAATCAAAGTACATTCATTGATTAAAGATTGATACTCTTATTTCATATTTCATGTTTAAAAAATAAGATTATTTTTCAACTATATCACATTTTATTAATAATAGATATTTATTATAATATGAAATTTAGTCGTTATAACAGGATATACTTGTGTTACTATCATTTTTTTTATCAAATATAAACTAAATACTTTTATACTCCGTAGTCCTTCGTGTTTTAGAAAGAGGGGGTGAGTAATCATATATGAACTCATCCTCTCTAAATATCTCATCAATATTTATTTATTTTTTTAGAAATATATATTTTTTCTTATTACATGATTTACATCATATGACTTCCATTATATTCATACTTCTCTTTCTTCTCTGAAGTCTAATAGATATGTGGTGAGGACAACTTATTGCCTGTTTGGGGTGGTGGCATGATGAAAAAATAGCAACCAACCCCACAGTGGAACCACAGCAACACATAGTTGCTGCTCAAAATTCACGTCATACCGCAATTATTGGTCCCAAAATCGATTTTGTGTTGTATACAAACATACTTATTCAATTGACTGTATATATCTTTGAGGGCAAAATGTACCAAAATAACTCCTAATCCAGCTTAATACCAGACTATTCCTTTCATCGTACCTTTCTTAATTCACCTTGAGCCCTTTGACGATCTGCTAAACTTATATTCTTCCATTATTAACCCTTTTGTAAGTGTGATAATAGCTTAAATCCCCACCCTTTTAGACAGCTTACGCAGACCTTATGCCCTATACAGCCATCGATTATGTCATCTGGCATATCTAGTTCATTTCTTTTCCAGTTTCAAAATTGACATTCGATGAGTATAGGACAAGGAATTTCTCTCTTATATTATATTCCTCAAGCCATGCCAGTAACCATTAAATAGAAGGATCCATTAAATCTCACATAATATTTATAGAAATCGATAATAATCATAATTAATGCCAATGACAAGGACTAAGGTTATCAAACTCCAAAATTTATGTAAACTCATGAGAGTTCTATAAATTTGATTCGTGTACTCAATTCGTACAAGATAAGAATCTACTTCATATAAAAATAATAATATCTACAAATAACATATCAATTAAACATGTCAACAATATAATAAAACAAAATAGTGAATTATAAATTTCATAATACTTAAATAATCAAGTTTAGTAATGCATTATTACTAGATAATAATTTAGTGATATTACAATAGTGATAAAACATTCTTATAGAAGATTTGATATTATTAACGAATAAGAGTTTTATGTTATTAAAGGAGAAAATTTTTTGATTTGAAAATAATACACTAAATTAAAGTATGATGAACACTAAATACAGAGAAAATAATCTAAAATTATTTATATTTTAGTATAATTTTTCTAACATGATGATTTATTAATTCAATAATAAATTGGATAGTATACTAAATTTACTTAAAATTTATTAAATTTATCTAGAATCTACTAAAATAATTTATACAGGTTAATTCATAGAAAATAAATGAACTGATAAATTCATAAAAATTAATCAATTAATTAGAGAATTAGATAGGATGAGTTGCATGGTACGAACCTAGCAAAAACTATGGCTTGTAGCCATCATATTCGGTACTAGCTACTCATGGCATCAGTCAGCATCAGGTTTTAAAAAAAAACTTTTTTCTTGATATGATTAATATGAGTACGATTTTGCCAGAAAAGGATTTTTCGAACATTGAAATAACACACACTAATCAAGTAAGCACTTAAACAAGTAGAAAGACAAGTTTGTGAATTGTGAGTAACATACCTTGAACTGGAGAACTCATAAAGCCTCCCTCTGGTAGAGAAGATGATGAGTGCGACTTCAGCCTCACACAGCACCGAAAGCTCAAAGGCCTTCTTGAGCAACCCGTTCCTTCTCTTGGAGAACGTTACTTGCCTACTCGTCTCATTTTCGATGCGCTTCATCTGAGTTTTCCCCCTCACCATTTTCTTCTTTGTCTTGTCTTGGCAATGAACAACGATGATATATATAGCTTCTCTAGATTATTCTTCTTCTTGAAGATCTGAGCTAAAAACAAACGGAAAACGAGATCTAGTTAGCCAAGGATCAGAACACAGGTGGCCAAAGCAAAGCCTATATTTGGTGTTTCCAAAAATAGAAATCAAGCAAACCTGACAAAAAAAAATTTAACCTGGAAGCAAACAATGGAATCTTTTGTGCCCTCAAGGAAGCGTTTGCAGGCTCAATCACAGAAACCCTAACACAATTTTCTCGAGAAAAAGGAAAACAGAAGAGAGAGAAAGAGGGGTATGAGTGAGTGACTGATTGATGGATTGCTGGTTCCACCTATATGACCTAGCTTCCTCTTAGGTCTTTTGCCTGTAGCTGTATTATTATTATATTATGCACACTGATGCTATGCTCAGTTACTAATTAATAATAATAATGGAGTATAGTATAGTATATATCCCAAGAAGCAAAATATTCTTGCAAAATAATACAGATAGTTAAGGTCGTAAAACTTAAAAGGATGGAGGGCCTAGAAAAGAATCATAATTTTTCTTTTTTTGGTAACCCCGAGAAAAAGGAAATTAGACCTTTCCCAATTTGAGAAAACTGGGAATAAATGCTGCCAATGCACGTGAATCCATGCTATTCGGCCATTTATCAAAGGAAAGAGGCTTGTTTACACGTTGGAGGCACAAAAATCCCAGTGCTATCGTGTATTCTGATGACACGTAAGCGTAGACACCGACAACCCATGGCTCCGGTGACATTTACTCGGACAGGGCAATTGCTGCAATCGTGAACAGCAACAAACCTGTCGGTTGCCACCTCATTGCCAGTTATTTCGGACAAATAGCCACAAAGGAACGCAAGTGCAATGGGAAATGGAAAGTACTACTTTTATATATTTTTATGGTTATTATTTAAAAAATTCAAGTTTTTCTTATGAGTTATAAGAAAAAGGAGCACAAGTTAAAATAATATCTGTTTATTTTATAAGACTCAATACTTATTATATGCATTAATTATTTTATATAGATAAAAATTACTTTCTCATTTCTAAACTAATTAACAAGTCATTCGTTAAAGTAATATTAAATTTTATCCCTTTAAATAAGAAATCAGGTTTTATGATAAAAAAAAATGTAATTACAAGAGAAAATTCGTACCAATAACATAATTTATAGGGAAAAAAACAATGATCTTGTTAGCTTTTTTGTTTTGAATCCAAAATAACAATCCTTTAGTTTTTTTTTAAGAAAAATCCAACAATACCCCTAAACATAATTAAAAATATCAATTGATACTTGCATTGAAAAGAGGCATTTGTTATATAAAAAAAAGTTGGTGAATAATAGAATGTATTATTATTGGTGGTTACCGGATAATTCATGACAAAAGTACTATCCTTATTATTAAACACTTAGAGCATTAATTACACAAATCAATAAAAGTATTTAATTCAATTGATTTTTTATAAAATATTACTAATGTATCAATTATGTCCTTATTAGTAATTATTGACTTGTTATAGGTGATGTGGAAATATTACAGTTAAAGAGTATTATGTATCAATATCAATAAAAAGTATAAATACTTAGAAATTTAATAAAGACAACTAATAGAAAAAAAAATGTTTCATAGAAATTCTAAAATGCCTTATAAAAATTATCATCAATTACTTTTAAACTATGTTTTATAATAAGAACCAAAGGAAGTAATATTTTTGTTTAAATTTGTATCATTGGAATGTTTCTCAACTTGTGTGTCATGACCTTAAAAAGACCATTGTTTTGGGACGAATGGAGTAACTATAAGAGAGAAAAGAGTTCATATCAAAGAAAAGAAGAAAAAGAAGAGTATTAATAATATGAGTAATTTTTTAAAAAAAGTATAAATTTAGAATAAATTTATTATTATAAACTAAATTAACTATTTTCTTTAATTTTAATGTATTAGATAATTGTGTCTTGTAAAGAAGAATGATAAGAGTATTTCTATTATTAATTTAAAATTTTAGAACAAATTATATTAACATCTCATGAGATTAATTTATTTGAATTATAGGAAACATTTCTCATTATTTAATGTTTGTACCGACTTTTCTTATAGGAGTATTAACGTAATATATAAAGTAGTATCGATGTAATATTTTTAATCATTAAGAAAAGTTTAGAGTAATTTAGAAAGGGAGGTTAGTATAATATTTTTAAATATTATGAAAATTAGTGTAAGAATAGAAAAAGACTGATATTTTATGTAATTCAAAAAGAAGTTCAGCAAGTGGGAGTATAATTTACTGTTTTTATATAATCATAAAGTTATAAATGTGATTTATTTTTAAAAAAATGAGCGCGTGTAATATAATAATCTCTAATATATTTTAAGAAAATGTTGTATAAAACATACTCCTATACCCTTATTTGAATCACATTTTTTTTATTTAATTTAAGACATTTGCAATTTTAAAACACACATGCATGCACACACACGTGATTGTGTTTTTAATTAAGTTATTTTTTAACTAATGACTTTTCAAATTCCAATATTTGGCACTAATCTAACTCCATTGATTAGATAAATTTGTGTGAATTATTATAAATTTTTTGACATTAAGTTTGATTTCCACATATCCAGAAATTCTATTTTTTTTAAGAATTCTAAATTTAATTAAGGATAATGGTTATCATGAATACACTTTGTCTTTCATCTCACTTTCCTTAAAAAAAAATCTATTTCTCTATTATTTTTCTCATATCATTTATTATTTTTATACCAATAAGGCCTAGCATAATTTGGTAGATGGTTTGGTTTCATAAGTTTGTTGACATGAGTTTAAGTATTCATTCGTCATGCGTATGAAAAAAATTATTAGAAAGAATAAAATTTATTTTGATGATCTTTGCGTTTCAAAAAATTAGTTTTATAACTTTCAACTATAGGAATACTTATTTTTAAAAGAAAAAAAATCTATCATTTCTATCAATTTCACTCTACCTTTTTTTTAATCTTTTTTTCTCTATCTCTCTTATGTCCACCCAATCCTCCTCAAAATGAAGTGGATGAATATCACTAATCTTTAATTGAGGTCTGCTTAGTAAATAAGAAAGAAATATGGTTGATGAAAATTAAAAGAATAACTGAAAATGGATGCAGAATAAAGTAAAAAGTTAAAATTATTTGTTAAAATAATAAAGAGATGAAAAGAAAAATAAAACGAATGAAAATAGATTTAAAAAATCATATAATATATAGATCTTATTATTTTTAAAACTATTTTCATCTTATTTCTTCTCATCTTTTTTTTGGTATCAAGGTAAAGATTATGAATATTTGTAACTGATTGGTTTAGATACTAATTTCATTATAATATATGATTTGAGAAAATTTTATACATAACATAAATTTTCACATTAAATAGATATTTTCTCGTGTATACATAAACACAATAGGGCTGTATATAACTGCATCAATCATATGAATTTTATGTGAAAAATTTTCAGGTGAATTAGTTTAGGATATAGTAGAGTAGAAGAAATTCTGAAAAAAAAATGATAAAAATTACGGTAAAAACTGTTAAAAGGGTGGAAACTGGAGAGTGTATAAATATCTTTTCACATGAAAAAATGGGACTGTAAAAAAGTGGCTTTTCCGTACGAAGGGTTGAAACATTTCGACTTTTCGTACTGCTGATTAGCAATTTGTGGCCAATAAGACATTTGCCAGCACATGAAGTGGAATCAGACATGATCCACAGGTGTCACGTGTCACGTGTCACGTGTCACCAGCATGCGAGTGGGGGAAGAAGCCTCATTCTTATTCCTCACCCATCAGAAAATAAGACATGGGCCCCGTTTTCCTTAGTACTCGTGCTGGAACAGAATTAAGAATTTATTAATTTAAGATTGTATTATTAGTTTGTGGGAACCATATTCTGTCCTTCTCCAAATTTATTTTTAGTTGAGAAAATATATACTTATATTATGTTTAGTTGCGAAGAAAGAAAATAAAAGTAAATATAAAGAAAGAAAAGGAATAAAAAACTGAAATTAAATATGAAAAGTAAAAATAAGAGTATTTTTTTGAAGTGAAAAATAATTTGACAAGTAAAAAAGAACTTGTCAAAAAATAAGTAAAAAAGAAGAATAAAATATTTATTGTTATTATTATAAATATATATATCAAAGACGTACGAAGATATTATTTTAAAAAAGAAACATGTAATTTCTTTCCTTTTCATCTCATTTTAGCAATGAATTTCATTTTCATCTCAACCGAACAAACCATTTTTGTAAGTACTGCACAACACAGTCAACCTTAAGAAGCTTGTCCAGAGATTATCAATTGCAAGGTACGGTCATAACTCATAAGTCATTGATATTGATAGTTTGTTAAGTTAGGTGTATGTATTCAACATTTCAAATCGAGAAAATAAATTTAATAAATATTTTAAGCCTAAGAGAATAGAAAGAGAATAAAACATTAAGAAAAATAGAAGCTTTATGTTACTTAAAACAACATATAAAAAATGACATCAGCTACTAAAAAATTTATTTACTAAATATTATTATGATTGAATAAATTTTTTTAGTAAAACAAACTGTAAAAAGCAAGAACTTACAAAAAAATGTTTATCACTCGTATTCATAAAATAATTTCATTCCAGTACTCAATCTTATATTGATATTTTTTTTTATAAATCACATATATTTTTAACTAAAAATAAGTTTATTCAACTCAGATAAGATTATTATGATTGACAAAATCTCTTTACAAATACATATTTAAGACTCATCCCAAATTTTTTAATTAAACTAAAATAACCTCATACTAATTTATCAACACATTTGATGGCTCTTACATTAATATTTAATATAATGAATTTGACTCAGGTTAATTATGAGTGATGTAAAACTTGTTAATTTTTTTCGGGCTTAAAACTTGTTATGTAATGTAACAATACATAAATGATTATTGATAGATTATTATATTCATAACATATCAAAACCAAATTATTCATTAAAAGTAATTGTTATTTAATTATTTAAATATACTCAAATACATATTATTTTAATTAAATACATTATTAATTAAAGTTAATTTTGAAAAAACTAACGCATGGATCAACTTATAGGAGATAAGAGATTGTTCAAACATAATTAATGATTTTAAGTTCAAATTTTAAACATGTAATTATGTTAAATGCTCCAAGAAAAATTTTGTAAAAAATATGAGTGTCTCTAAAAAAACATCAAATTTGGTAAAAATGTTAAAAATAAATAAATAAAACAAGTTCATCCAACGAAAATATACAAACTGTAATCCACATTACATTGATTTAGGTAGCTTATTTTGAAGCATTTATTTTTTATGAATAGGAGATTACAACTTGTAGTCCCAGAATCACAAACATTGTCATCTTTTGGCACTTGCCACTACCTGCTACTACCAGTAACCTTTTACGAGAATTGAGGAGTATTATCGATGGAACTAATCTCCAGAATTTGATCCTTTTAATCTCTCCAGCTTTCCAAGGCAAATCAGTTTTGCACTCAATGAAAAGGAGGAGAGAAATTGGTTC
>NC_038253.2:10532429-10662984 GCF_000004515.6 Glycine max | reverse complement strand
CCCATATAATTAATATTAGGTGTGCAAATTTCATTACCAAATAATCACAATATTAAAGAACTTTAAGTATCGCGTAATAAATTAAATCACAATATTAGGTTACAGCTTACAAAAATATATAGAAAACTAACAAAATTTATCTTATAACATATTTTTTAAATTATGGTTAGTCTTTTCTCATTTTTCATTATGTATATTCTTATTTTTATCATATGATATAATTAATGTGAGATATATAAGACAAAAATGATATACAATAGGTATTTTCTGTTTTAGAAAAAAGAGAAGAGAAGAAAAGCAAAGAAAACGTGGTTTCCTTCCTTCCAAATACACCTCAAGATAATGGCAGTACGAAAGTTCAAAATACTAATTTGATAACAAGAGCATTGAAGATTAGGTACCAAAATAATTAGTTAATTGAATAAATAGAAGATCATGAAAAGTTGAAAACCATAGCACCACCAGCAAGTGAGATGAAACACTGACAGCTCAACTATCTAAAAAAAAAAATATCAAACTTCATATCATTATCTTCTTTTATTAATGGTTTGCACTGGTGCATCTCATATGGGTAAGATTTCCTTATATATATATATATATATATATATATTAAGTTAGAGCGAATTCGTTGGAACTGGAAGCATTGGTGGGTGCGGAAATTTAAAAATATTTTTATATTCAAGTGGCGCTAAACCTCTGTTCTTATTTTTGGTGCAACTAACTATCAATAAATTATGTGGTCATCAAGTTTGTCCTCAATAGATTCATAGCTCACCCATAAATTGATGCTTAATGCTAAACCTAATCTTTAAAGTTTATTGATTAATTTCTTTTGAACGACAATCGTCTGCATTTAAATCTTCCCGACTTCATAGTTAGTGATAACTAATAGCTATAAACTAAACAAACTATAGCATACTGACTTTGGCTCAATTATATATTTTGTTAACAATCTACATCATATATTTTTACTCGTTAGGTAAAATCATATACTTTGTCTATTTCTAATTACAAAAACTTTTCAAAATTTTGTTTATTGCTTTTTATAAAATAATTTTCTAATTTTTATATGTATTAATTATTTTTCCTTACATATTTTAATTCTAGAATGATAGTACTACTAATTGATAAGTTTAATGTGATTAATTAAATTAATTATTTTTTTAAAAAATGTAAATTAGTTTAAAAAGTTTTATAATTAAGGATTGAGAGAGTCTATATTAGGATATCACAAAATACATGCATGAGCAAAAAACAACCGTTAAGGGGTCCTCAAAATGTTTTTAGATGAATCCAAAATAAATAAAATACCTCATCAATAAACGATTCTTTTTTTAAAACTGAAACCTCATCAATATAATTCTAATTTTTTAATTAACCTTAAACTCTTAAATTTTTTATTTATTGACCAATTAATTTAATTATATTTATAGTTTTAATTGTTACATTTTTTATATTGTGTGCTCTACTATTAATCTTATTTTATATATTTTTATAATTTTAATTCACTTATATGTTTTTAAATAAATTTTATATATAAAGAAAATTTAGTTTAGTTGATTGAACATATCTTTAATTCTCAAAAATAAAATAAAAATTATAACAAGGTATTAATTATATTTTAATTTAAATAATATATAAATAAATAATAAATAACAAAGAGACTAAAATATAAAATTATGAAAAAATTATATTTTTTTATTAAATGTGTATTTTAAGTCTGATATTTAATTTTTATTACTATTATTATTTAACTATTAAACTAACTAATTCATATTTTTAAAAATTTAAAAAAATCAACTGTAACAATATATAGTTAAAAGAGGCCTTTTCTATCAAAGTCAAAGTAGATTCGGGTGAGTATCTGGTAGTTCAATATTCTTTGTCCATGTCTAATTGTAACTCCTAGAGGCCACATCTCCTTATTTTCACTTAAGGAGATATATATATATATATATATATATATATATATATATATATATATATATATATATAAAAGAAAATATGTAATGCACACTTATTATTTTTTTATCTATCAATCAACTTTAATTTAAATATTTTTTTTATTTTTTTACTCTTTCATTTAAATTAATTCCTTCTTCACGGCCAAACACAATGTTAGTAAGATTTTGTTGATGGAGTTAGTATTTATTAAACACTTCTCAAGTAATAAGTGCTTAAATAAGCACCAATTTTTTTAATCTTTTTTAATTATATAATAATATTAAAAATAACTAATAAAAATTAAAATATTAAAAATAAAAAATGTAAAGTAATTTATAGAATTTATTTAATAAAAAATTTAAGTTTTTAAATTGAAGAAAAAACAATTTAAAATATAAAGAATAAAATTTAATGATATGTAATAATGATATTCGATTAAGATGTATTAAAAAAAAATACAGAGATAAATGAAAGAAAGAAAAAAAACAGAAACCCTCATGTCACAGACGCAGCTTTATCATCTCCTTTTCCCGAGTTCGCTTCCAGGCGTCCCCTTTGGTAGTAATTTATTTGTTGCTTCGTCGCTCTCCCTCACTTTCGCTCCGAAATCTTGATAAAATAAAATTTAAAGAAAATAATGTTTTAACTTTATTTTAGTTTAATTAATTATTAATTTCTATATTTCTGTTAACTTTTCATTTTACTTTAGTCTTTGAATTTAAAAATTGTACATTTAATCTATATACGAGTAATTTTAATGTTTCAATACTTGTTAGCTTTTTATTGTGTAAAATTGTTATAAAATACAGTCATAAAAGACTGAAACATAAAAAAAGAGCACTAATATATAAGGGACTTTTTTTATATAAGAACATTAAGTTGATATTTTATGTTTTTTTATATTTTAATAGCATTTTAATTAATTATTTATTTTTCATTTTTTATGAGAATAAAATATTTAATTATTTTTATAGATTTTTACACGATTTATCTTATTTTATACTCCTTCAAGTCTTTTATGTAAGATTTAAATTAGAAGTTTGGCTTATTCTTTTTTTTTATATAAGATTTAATCTAAAATATCTTTTATATTAATTACTTTTCTTAATAACAATATTAATTATGAATTATTTTTTAATTCAATAAATTGTAAATAAAACATATTAGTATTTTAAACTTTTAAAAAGTCTAACTTTATCTTGTACTATAAAAAATATATTTTAAAACCCTAATTTAACTGTTCAGAAGCATAGTTAATAAAAATTAGATCAATAAATATATTAATAATGTGACAGATTAAAAGTATTAAAACTAATAAAAAAATTTGAAAATAATTAGAGTATGTTGCATTAATATTAGGAGTAATTTTAAAAAATATATACTTTTTTTAAAAAAATTCGATACAAAATTAATATATGAACTGAATTATTATTATTTCTAGTTCTGATAAATTAATCAATTATGTCTTATAAAAGAAGACATTGTATTTTATATTTCTTTTCACTAAAAATTTATTATAAAAATAGGATAAATGATTTATTTGATCCCTAGAAAATGTACTTGACATCAATTTAGTCCATAAATATGTAAATATTACAACAAATTAGTCATATCATTAAGCCAACATCATCTCTTTTCAGTGACATGTTGTTACTAAAGAGGAAATTTTCCACATGCAAGGAATTTTTTATGTTAGTAAATGGTATTTTGGACTAAATTGTCAAAGAAAAAGATTATGTTTTGACTGTTGCATTTAATGTTAATGAAGGTAACAACTCTTTGAGTAGGAAATATAAACAAGTTTCTTCTTCTTCCTATCATTTAATAAGCTTCTACTTTGATTCTCCTTCATCCTTCGTCTTCTCCGATTTAAAGTTCAGTATCCAAAGCAATTGTCATAAACCATATTGAATGGGTGGTAGGTCAGACTCAACAAAAGTTATAAATATGAAGAAAATGAAAGGTGAATACAAGTATGCTTCTTCTTCACACGACAATGGTGGTAATGTTGTTTATTGTAATTGTGAAAAGACGAAGATTGTGATTCAAACTTCAAAACAGCTAAGAATCTAGGGAAGTTGTTTAAAACATGTTCATTGCTAAAGTTTTGGAATTTTTGGAATGAATGTCTTTGGTTACCTTCCAGATTTTTGCTTTTTTGTTTTATAATATGCAACTTTTTTAATAAAAAAATCAAAATAATGGATCATGCAATTACTTTGAATGGGTTCATATTGGTGATGACGAGAAGTGGAAGGAAGACCTTATGATGTATATTATTTTGTTAGTCTCTAAAGTGAAAATTAAGAAGTATTATTTTTGTTCTGTTTTTTTATGTATTTGTTAAATGAAATGTTATCCGTTGTGGTTAGATGCTCATAATGTGTTGTGACTCCATGAATAATGTTTTGTAGTATTGTATTCAATTGAATAGAAAGAATGTTCCATTGATTTCAATTTCAAAGATTAGGTAGGGCGGATTGTGATGAAGATGGTCTGATAAATGAAAATCAAATGAAATTGGTTGAAAAAAAATAACTTTTGCAAGTAATTATAAGAATGATCTCAATAAGATATAATTATCTGACAAAATAGTCCACATGATTAATAAACGTGTATCAACACAAATTTGTTGTTCGTCTTCAACGAATCATTGTCTTTTATCTTCACACAGCGGCCAAAAAACATTGACACCGACCGTAGACACATCGTCGTATTTCGCTACTCGCAATGCAAAACACAAAAAGGAGTAATGATCAAGTTTTCTCCTATTGTTGTGAAGGTTAACAATGAGTTAATTACCTTCTATGAATGGAGAGATTAAGAGGTATAAAAAAGAAAAAAAAGAGAATATTTCATCGACAAATTCATGGTTTCGTCACCATTAATATTAAAAGAAATAAACTTAATAAAGATTAGTTATGACAACATTTACATTTATGAACTAAATTGGCGATTTTCAAAATTGAAAGATAAAATTAACACCAAATACATCATTTATCCTTAAAAATAGGGAGTGAGAACATGATTAGTTATTAGTTACCCAAGCTCAAATTACCCTTCTCTCCTCTCTAAAATAAACACATCATTTTCAGTGCTTTAGCTTCCCCATGTCTCCGTCTATGTAAAATCATTGTTCCTATCTCAGGGGGTTATAAACACATGCCGAAAACGAGAGAATACAAGTGTCAGCTCTTCCATCCTACTTCACCCTCTCACAATAAAATCATTGCAATAGAGAAGTCCCTTAAATAAATCTGAATTTCCCTGCTTTGCTTCACCACCCCCCTTGCTTGCGTGGGTAGAAATGCAAGAAGCAGGGCTGGGAATGGGAATGGGAATGATGAGCGGAGAAGTATCCGCCGCCGGGGACCACCACCGTCAAGTGAAGGCGGAGATAGCCAACCACCCACTCTATGAACAGCTTCTATCTGCACACGTGTCATGCCTCCGCGTCGCCACACCTATCGATCAGTTGCCGCTCATCGACGGACAGTTATCGCAGTCCCACCATCTCCTCCGCTCTTATGCCTCACACCATTCCCATTCCCTCTCGCCCCATGACCGACAAGAACTTGACAACTTCATGGTACATTTTTTTCCCCACTCTCATCTCCTTTTTGTCCTTATATTCCTATTTGTAATTATAAAAATAATAACTGAGACTCTAATTTCGTTTTAAAAAGATATATGAGCAAATCGTGTTTATATATATATTCACTGATCAATTTTTTAAAATTTTAGAAACTATTTTTATATTTAAACAAAGATTTATCCGTTTGCAAGCATCGAACTCATTTTACAAGAACATGAATTTGAATTCCTTATCCAAAATTTTATTAAAAATACCGTGTATAAAAAGTAATTTATGAGTTAATTTTATATAATTAAGAAATACTCCAAGAATTAAACGTGATATTATAAAAATATTATTACTTAGAATGTTGCCAATTATCTCGGTACGTTTTGATTTTTAGCTTCAATTCTTCAGAATTTATTTGTTTATGCCAACAAAATGCAATAATGAAATAAAAGTTAACGAATTGATGTGAATTTTATGATTATTGTGACAATTTAATTATTACTGCAGGCACAATATTTGATTGTGTTATGTACGTTCAAAGAGCAGCTTCAGCAACATGTGAGGGTGCATGCCGTGGAGGCTGTGATGGCCTGCCGTGATATTGAAAGTACCTTGCAAGCTCTGACAGGTACTCTCTTTCGTTGGTTTCTTCTCTATGCAGTAAATATTTATTATGATTCACAACATGGTCTCAGGAATTTTTTTGTTCAATTTAGTTTTTATTTGTTTTCTGACTCTTTTGTTGGCTTTAATTATTATGCGAACAAGGGAAAGGCATAACTTTATAGCATCATCACTAGTGTATTAATTAAAAGCAAATAAAATCGTTAGGCATGCAAGCTATTCCTGGTAAGTGGTGCGGTTTCCTTTGGTTATTTCTTTCTTGTGTTGGAAGCGATTTGAGAAAAAGGAAAGATGCTGTGTAATACTAGCATTAACCGATATGTGTTTTCTGGGTGGGTTTAGGCTAATATTAAGAGGAATGAGAGTGGTTGTGTTACTACCAGTTGTCTAGAGAATTATACAGAAATAGGAATATAAAGAGTCGGTTAGTTTGGTGGAGGGTGGTACTCTCGCCCACCATGCCATTGGCAACAACAACCTCTGATGCCGTAACCAACTCTCTTTTCTTTTTCTTTTTTTTTTTGTTCCGAAATCGAACCGTTATATTTGTATAATTTTTCTAGTATTAAAAACTTGGAATCATATATATAATTATAATTAGTTTGTAAATTTTTTGTTAACACCAAAATACAACTCTTGTATATATAATGATTTAATTTCAGAAACCAAAATAGATAAAGATACAAAGTTAGTGGCAAGATTCAGTGGAGTCTCTCAATCAATTCTTTTATTCATAAGACTCTAACCAATATCAATACTTTTTTTTTTTAAGAATTTAAGTTTATTTCTACTCATACTAACATATTAATAATTAATAATATAAAGTGAGTATAAAATTGGAGTGTGAAGATTTTAAAATTGTTCATTTTATAATAAAATGGGTTAAGTTTAAAAGTATACTAGTCAAAATAGTGACTAAACTTATACTGTCAATTCATAATATTTTGGACAATAATCAAAGACAATTTTTAGTATTCATGATCAAAAGGTCAGGGTATTTTGGTAATCCTAAACAAAAATCTAGATAGTTGTAGAAAAAAAATCAAAATTATTTTAATATTATAGTCATATTCTAAGTGTAAAATAAGTATTGTTTTTGCAATTGTACTTTGGCTTAAAATGAAATTCAGATTAGTTTGATGTCATGGGGGGCATTTTGGTAATTTTAAGATCTTGGTCTAAAAAAACATTTAATTTTCATATTTGAATATATAGTAATTGACAATCTGAAGTCAATAGTGTGTGTTAGAATTATCAAACTCAAATTAGAGTGTTTCATATTAGTCCCTATTGACATGAATGCAAGAAGAGAAATAAAATAAAAGATATATTTTATTCATTATCATTTTGGGATGCAAGAAGAAATAATTAAAAAACTATTATTATCACTTTAACCTTTAAAAGTTTCATTTTAATCTTTATTGATGTGAACTCACATGACATGCCAACATAAATATGACATGATAGGACACTTAACATTTTACTTCATTTGTTAATAGTGGCACTAAAGATCCAAATGTAATTTTGGGAATGTTCTTGCTAGTTTCCTGCTTTTAGGGAGAGAAAGAAATATTACTAGTCGTAGTTTTGAAAAACAATATAGAGAAATTTAGAACATTTATTCTTATCAATTAAATTTAATTATTTTCTTTAATCTTGATAAATTAGTTAATTAAGTCTTATAAATGAGACTCAAAGAAATATTAATTATAATTGATATAGGTTTAATTTGGTAAAAATTTTAACAAATACCCGTGAAGAAAATAAGTAGGAAAAATAAATTAAATCACTTTTTGTGAATAAGATAATTTGAAAAAAAGTTGAATAAGGTAGTTGAAAAAAAGTTAAAGCATGTAAATTAATTTTAATTTATGAAAAAAGTTTGATACACTTTATTATTATAAGAAATAAGAAATTTCATCATCACTTGTTCAATAATCTTTGAAGACTAATTTGATTGGGACTAGTGTTGGAGGAAGCATGAGACTCTTCACTCTTGTGAGAGCTGGAAAAGTCTGAGATAATAACTGATAATAAGGTCACTAGTACCATAGATAGGCAACCTCAATGACCCCATCTTCCCACTGGTAAAGTCTACTTACATCTTCAAGCATTGTCGCTTCCACTACTAGGGATACGAGGAAGTCTCAGTCTCATTTAAGGCTATTAGAGATTAGGATAATTTCGTCTTAAAAATTGCCTTTAAATTGACGTGAGTTATAAATGGTTTAAAGTTGACTTATAGTTTGGCAGGAGTATTTACAACCTCTTTGGACCCTTTCTTAGTGTGAGGAGTTTGAAACTAAGTTAATGAAGACCTCTTTCTCGAGTTGTCTCGCTTGTAATTGTAACAATGATTGTAATTTTCATACCATTCTTTACGCTATCTTCATTATAAAAATAGAAGTAAAGAAGATGAGGTGAAATTGTTGTAGTTGATTAGTTAATTTTCAACTTCTAATAAAGACAGCCACGAAGGGGACCGTATTACTACTTTTCATAGCAATACTTATTTAAAATGAGTTATAATCTTTTGTCATATTAAGGCAGCTTCTAAAGAGTTCGTGCAATGTGTAGTGTTTATTACCACAAAACTAGCATCTTGACCTTTAGTATTGAGATTAGTTACATCAATACTTAATCCTTAATATTCAACGGTTAGTTAATGATGATCATACAAGTATGTATGTGCTCAAATCTTGCTATTAAAAACAAAAAATTGGAACACCTTTTTCCCCTAAACTTTTTCAAACTCAACCTATCTGATTCACTATGTGACTCAGGAGTCAGTTTGGGAGAAGGAACAGGTGCAACAATGTCAGATGATGAAGATGATTTGCAGATGGATGGCTCTTTAGATCAGTCTAGCGCTGACGGGCATGACATGATGGGATTTGGTCCATTGCTTCCTACAGAATCTGAAAGGTCCCTGATGGAAAGAGTTCGTCAGGAGCTTAAGATTGAGCTCAAGCAGGTCATTCTTAAAAGTCAATATAATCAATGTGCATGCTGTTAGTGCAAGTGTGTCATAGTCATTGACAATTTCTGTTTTCCTTGGCTTTGAATCACAAACCAGATTTAATATCTTATATCTGCAGGGTTTTAAGTCAAGAATTGAAGATGTTAGGGAGGAAATATTAAGGAAGCGGAGAGCTGGGAAATTACCAGGTGACACAACATCGGTTTTAAAGGCCTGGTGGCAGCAACATGCTAAGTGGCCCTACCCAACTGTAAGTAATGAGTAAACCATATTCTTCGTGAGCTATTGAGCATAAATCATTGTGTAAGCCAATTAACTTATTTCTGTCCCTTTATCTTTCGTCAATCTTATAATTTATTTGTGTGTTTTGGTGAAACCAAAACTAGACTATTAAGGTTTATTATTGCTGCTGCATACCTTACATACACATTCACAAAAAAAACATGTTTATTATAAGTTAACAACAATAGTAACAACAGCAAAATCCTTATCACACTAAGTGAGGTCAGCTAGCCAATGGAGTAGCTCTAAGCCTCAAACTCATTTAACATTGTACTTGAACCATACAACGAGTTACTTTCAAGTAATGACCTAAAATTAGTAAAAATCTGTCTTGAGTGATTCATGTTCAACATGTTGACCTTGACCAAATTTTATATATGGTGGTTGCCAAGGGCCTAATACAACCCTTCTCCTTTAGTCGGGCTTGGGACTGACTATGAAACCATAAGCAGAGTTGTTTCTCATAAGTTAACGATTGATAAATTATGCTGTGAAGAATTCATTCTATTATGATCCTGCTAATTAGTGTGACGTACGTATGCTTCATAATTGGTGGTCATTAATATTATTGACATTGTGCAAACCAAATCATAGTGTCTTTTAGGTTTTAGCTCGCGACACACTGATCATTTGATGATATGGTACCTCTGGCTTAATTAGATTGTCGCTAAATTGTTATTCTTTCAGGAAGATGACAAGGCAAAACTTGTGGAGGAGACAGGGTTGCAGCTGAAGCAAATCAATAATTGGTTCATCAATCAAAGGAAACGCAACTGGCACAGCAACTCTCAATCGGTTAACTCTCTGAAGTCCAAGCGCAAGAGGTAGAGAGATTTAGTTCCAACCTGGTTGGAACAGATATAGCAACATTTATGTATATAGACTTTTAATTACTTTATGCTAATTGCTGACAGAGAGTATGCCCACTAAGGATTCCAGTCTGGTGCAGAAGATAACAGGTGATGCACTACAACATAAGATGGCTTACAATAGTGATGGTTGTAAATTCTTGGAATACATAACGGATACAAACTATTCTTGTTGTGCACGGTCGCCTCCATTTCTTTCAAGTGTTTTTTTATTTGTAAATTTGTTTGCTATGATTTGACTGGCTGAAGAAGTATTTTTAGCAGCTGAAAGCCTGAAAGTGTTTCCTATACTTGATATGTTTGCATGTACTATTATGTATATTTTGTGTTGTGCTTTATATCAGTTGCATTTACAAGTACTAACATCTTCATACTTTGGAGGAGATAACTATAATTTGTGAGGATGCAAACAAAGGAATTTTAAAGGACGAATCGACTAATGAAATCAAAGCGTTTTGGTTTCCCCGCTCAGCGGTTACATTGAGATACAGATATTTATCAGATATATAAAAGCCGAGACAACCAATTAAGCATGATAAAACTTCTAAGAATTACAGGAATCATACAGGGTGAAAAAGATGATATTTGAGAATTTAAAGATGGAATGTTCTGCTTTTAACCTTGAAACTTCTTTTTCAAATTCAGGAAAATTTTAGTCAAGTGACAGTAAAAATAGATTTAAAAGATAGAAATGCAGATTACTTTTACCAAGTAAGTTTGATCCTCTTTCGTGACAAAAGTTAAAGAACTATCTTATGGAATACAAGATGTAAATTGTAAAACGAATAAGAGATAGAAAGACAAAAGATAATAACGTGGATCCAAATTCCAAAATATAAATATATATTACTATGCATGGTAACCGGTTTTCTTATGTTTCGTTTAATGGGATATATATGGTCAATTTGATGGCAGTAATTTTGGTTGGCTTAAGCCTACCACTGTGGTTTGTCGGTGGAAACAACAGAATGTGATTCTGAGGTTTATGGCACTGCTGCTTTGGTCTACTTGTTCCTAATTCTAGGGTTGATGTTTGATGTGTATATTTTACTGGTCGATTAAGACTCCATCTTTTGATGCATGCTGTAAAAAGAACAGAGATATAAAAATAAAAAAAAACTAAAAGAGAAAAAAGTGAGAAATATAACAGATGATGAGATGAAGCATAAAAAGGAGAGAGAGAAAATGAGGTGAAAGAAAAAGTAGAACTACTATTCAATATATATGAATATGATTATTAATGACAATTAATAGCCATTAACCGTGAACAAGCAAGTGCTTGTAGGTTGACAGGTTGATGCCACTTTGGAGAGAAATTATTAGATGGTTCATGTCTAGCTATTTCATATGATTATTGGTGGGAAATGTGGTGATTCCGGATCACCTAATAATTTCTCCACCTTTGATGAGCAGCTTATAAGAAAATTGCAACAATTGACAAGTCAAGAAAATTAACATCAGCGCTATATAGCAATTTTTCTTTTCGTATTTTATAATTGACCCTCTGTTTTGTTAAAAAAAAAAAAAAATCATACTGAAGAATGTGGTACCATCTAGCAAAAATTTGGTACCATTAAACTGAAGAATTTGTTACATCCCTCAAATCCACATAACCAGAAAATTGAAACAAAGCTTACTGGTGTACTGTGTATATCGTCGTTCCTCTGTGGCTTACTTACTAGTTACTAGTGTATTGGAAATATGCCATAAATGATGAGGCATAAACATGTCTGTGGCAAGAAAAATATTTGGATAGTTGGTTCGTATTAAAATATTGATCTTAACTGCGAAGCCAGGTAAGAGCCCAGGTAAGAGGGTGGTAACATGCTAATTGAGTGTCAGGCACATGCACATAGTTGTTCCCGTCAAGTGGTTAATAAACTAATCACATATATTTTGAGATTATATTATTTTACTATTTGTAGATTATCTTCTCTTAAAATATTTATAAGAATATATAAAAAATTGTTTAAAATTTTCATGAAAGATTTAAATATTTTAGTTATCTTGAAATATAATATAATAAAATAATTCAATTATCTTACCTGTATATTGTAAATATTTTTTTAACATTAGAATATTTAAATATAAAATCAATTAAATTAGATATTCTTTTTATAACTCAGTGTCGCCTAGAGTTTATGAGACTTTGGCCCACAGTATTCAACTAAATCAAATGTAATATACGTTCCAAACTTCATGGGGGTTCTTATTCATAGGACTCTCTTCTCTCTTTCATAACGGTCACCCCCTCCTCTTTGTTACTCATTAATCCCATTATTATTGATGTCTCATAATGGTGCTTTTTTAATGATTATTTTGACCTCATAAAAGAGTGGTGTTACGGGAGTGATGTGAGTTATTATTTCTCAACTGTTGATATCTGACCACAATGAAATATTTTAATTAGAAAACGTGTAAATAAAACTAGTAGTAGATGAGGATCGGTCAATGGCGATTGAAACGGTATATAATCCTTTAGCTTTGAGTGCTTAAATATTAAGAACATGAGATTGTCGGGGAGCGGCCAAAACGGTACATATATAAATTATTGAAATCAAATATTGCTTAAAATAAATAAATTATTATCTTCAAGATGTGGTTATAATATTTTAGACATTTATGCACAATATTTCACAAGTTTTTTTTTTTTTTTGTAAAAGATGTCATTGTGATAAATTTTCAATTGAACCAATAGACAAATCTATAATATTACCAAATAACGAAGATAATAAATTCAAACATGAGTGTCATTGAGAATATGTTAATACATGAAAGACTAACATAACTTTAGATATATGAATAAATACTACATAAGAGAACATAAATCTATAATGAATCAGCTTCCTTTGAAAAAAAATATTTAATCAATTATCTATTAAAATATTAATAAAAGTTGTGATGATTTTAATTTTTTTTATTCATCCTTTATCATTTATTTATTATATTTTTTCATGAATTACTGTACTTTTGAATGTTTTTTTAAGAGTGATGGAAAGACAGTCTAAAATGACAAAACCATTAAACATTAAAATAAAATCTTATTAATCGTAATATTTTTACATAGTTTTTTTAAAATTCAAAATACTTGGGCTATATGTACAAAAAAAACATATTTGTCAGCTGAAATTTCCGAAAACAATGATTTTCCAAGTAGTTATACTCTGAGAGCAATTTTGCAAAAATATAAATGAGTCTGAAAAATTAAAACGGAATATTGAATATTGTGTGTGTTCCATTGAGGCACACATGCGTGGCAAATAAATGGGACAAGGGACGAGGTAGAGGGAGAGGCAGACACAAGAGACAGCAGAGCAGAGATCTAGCGTATTCTCTCGCTCTTTCTTTCACTGTCACAGAGCCACATCCATGGGCTTCCCAGCCAACGGCGCCTCTGCGGCCCAGCCCCTAAACTTCCTCATCTACGGCCGCACGGGCTGGATTGGCGGCCTCCTCGGCTCCCTCTGCCGGGCCCAGGGCATCTCCTTCCATTACGGCTCGGGCCGCCTCGAGAACCGGGCCTCCCTCGAAACCGACATAGCCCTCCTCAAGCCCTCCCACGTCTTCAACGCCGCCGGCGTCACGGGCCGCCCCAACGTCGACTGGTGCGAGTCCCACAAAGTCGAGACCATCCGAACCAACGTCGTCGGAACCCTCACTCTCGCCGACGTCTGCCGCGACCACGGCCTCATTCTCATCAACTACGCCACCGGTTGCATTTTCGAGTACGACTCCGATCACCCCCTCGGATCCGGTATCGGCTTCAAAGAAACCGACTCTCCCAATTTCACCGGTTCTTTTTACTCCAAGACCAAGGCAATGGTAGGAGTGTATAAAGAAGCCACAGTTTATTTATTTCCCTTGAGATTTGAATAACACAATTTGTATAATAATTCTGATCTGTTGCAGGTAGAGGATCTGCTGAAGAACTATGATAATGTGTGCACATTGCGAGTGAGGATGCCTATCTCATCCGATTTATTGAACCCGCGCAATTTTATCACTAAGATCACTCGATATGAGAAGGTTGTGGATATTCCGAATTCGATGACTATATTGGATGAACTGCTTCCAATTTCAATTGAGATGGGGAAGAGGAATCTGACTGGGATCTGGAACTTTACTAACCCAGGAGTGGTTAGTCACAATGAAATCTTGGAGATGTACAGAGATTATGTTGACCCGAACTTCACCTGGAACAACTTCACTCTCGAGGAACAGGCCAAGGTGATTGTTGCTCCGAGGAGCAACAATGAGCTTGACGCTGCCAAATTGAAGAAGGAATTTCCAGAACTGTTGTCTATTAAGGATTCTCTTATTAAGTATGTCTTCGAGCCAAACCAGAAGGTTAAAGCTCAAGTCTAAAGGTTCAAGCTTTTCTCATTTTTATCATCATCATTATTATTATTATTATTATTGTCCTCGTTTGATTTAAGTTTGTGTGGATTTTGTGTAGATGTCACTCTCCCTTATTTTTATTT
Organism: Glycine max; assembly: GCF_000004515.6. Taxonomy (NCBI): domain Eukaryota; kingdom Viridiplantae; phylum Streptophyta; class Magnoliopsida; order Fabales; family Fabaceae; genus Glycine; species Glycine max. Next base: position 10,648,221 of record NC_038253.2, on the reverse strand, counting down.
GTATGTTGTATTTTTACCGCTCGTGATTGAATAAATTTCTTGTCGTTTTTAAGTGCATCTGAGTTTGAGCATGAAGATATTAAGGAGTTGGCAGTTATAGTTTTTCTCATTCCAAATCTGATTTTGTACTTTTCAAGGGGTTGTCAAACACACAAACTTAAGGATTGTAATCATAGTAACGATGACCAAAAGAAGCGTTAGTACTGCCTTCAAAAATTGAAAACCAATTAGTTGATACTTGATAATGCCCATAAATATTGAGGTTTATAATGGTTACATTACACATTGCGTGCTCACCAAGTGGAATTTGATTTTCTGCGGTAAGACTTGGAAATCTTCAGTCCCATAATAACATAACATGACGAGTGAAAAATACCCTATTCTTATTCTTATGATCTTTAATTATATTCTTTCGGGTTCCATAAGGGTGATGATGCTTGTCTGGATAGTCTCACGGGGTTTGTTACTGAGAAAGTGAGAAAGGGAAAACCATTCAGTAGGAAGCGCCTGCACACCTTAATGCTCAATAGTGTTGTTATTCACTGGGAAATATAAGTTGAGTTGGATAAAGGAGAAAGAAAGAGGAAAAATGTTGCTGAGTTTAATTTTTATTACTAACGAAAATTAACATTTTAATAAATTAATATTTGTCTATTAAAAAAGAAAATAGTGATATTTGGTTATCACTTATCAGTTCAAAGTTCAGACCAAATAAGCCCATTGTCAATGCCAATGATACAGGGTTCCCAAACATGCTTTAACCCGTCACCACACGTCCACGATTTTCGTTTCTAATTATATTCACACTTCATTCTTTTTAGATTATCATTTGTAAAGTTACCAACATTTCCTGATTTAAATTCACTTGGGGCGTTTCATACCCCTTTCTGCACTCCCACTCCGGAATTAAGAAAGGGAAAAGACCAATTTTTGGTATTGTTAAGTTAAAATGTGTGCTCTACTTTTTGTTTTTGGTCCCGAATATATTTCTATTGTGAGAGACTAATTTCTCAAAGTATCATAAGGAGTTAAATCAGGGTCCTTTCCACCATTTTTTTTCCTATACACTTGAATATTAAAATCAAATCAAAGGTTACATCTTTAAGAAAACTCAGTTTTTCAACCAAAACAACACGTTCGTATATGTTCGCCAGTTTTGACTTTCAATATTATGCAGACCCTTAAAACCTTTTTTTTTATTATTTTTTTTCACGTTTAATTGTTGACTTGTATTAATATTTGAATTGAATGAATGATGCACGTGTAGGAAATAAATTAAAGAAAAAAAAATCATCTTTAAAAAATCTAATTAAATGTTCTCGTAAAGACGTAAACAATGTCAGGAAACGAGGGCATAATTTGCTATTTTACGCCCATGAACAGATTTATACGCGTGTAAAGATTAAAAAAAATAAATTTTAGTGATTCTATTTTATCCACTATGAAGTCATTCCATTTTTGTTTATCACTCAAATAATTAATGGAAACCAATGTTATGAAGTTCTGAACACAACGACTCGATCGAAGTATTGGATGAATGAATTATTGGTTTAAATGTTTACCAATAAATTATCGATTATAGAGTAAGTTGACGAGGCTCAATCACTTCTTGTGCTCTTCTTGTGGGCATGAAATTTGGGAAAGCATCCAAAATGTATAAGTTAAGTCACTTGATTCAACAAGGTAAAAAGAGCTGAAAAACACATCCTATTTAGAAAGCCATTCCAGGAGGGAATTGTATGAAGATAGAAGAGTATAGAATAAAGAATGAGAAGACCAAAAAGAGTTCCCATACAAAGTTAAGTATAAGAGAACTCAGCGTAAAGGGGGATCTGTCGTGTAATTTACCTCACATTGCTGAAGTTCAAAGAAGCCTAAGGAAGGGTTTCTTATATAAATAATAGGAGTCAACAAACTCTGACACTTTTTAAGTACAAAATTTCTTAGAACATGGACAATGCTTATATTAAGCAATTCATTTATGAGAGAAGTTATTAGGCTTTGAAGAAAGGAGTTGCTACGTGCACCCAGCATTATTGCTGAGGCACCCAGCAAACATTGAAGTGGCAAAATTGCCCTTCAATAATTCTTCTTCCGGAAGAAGTATTTCCGGAAACTTTTCGGAAAAAGCTTTTCCGGAAAGTTTCCGGAAAAAAACATCTTCCGGAAGAAGAATTTGTGAATTCCGGAAGTACCCACAAACTACTTCCGGAAGAACGTCATCCGGAAGTTTCCGGAAGAACCTTCTTCCGGAAGTTAACTTTTTTTAAAAAAAAAAATTATTTGATAATATAATTTACTTTTAATGGATAAACTAAATTATAAAATAATTAATATTATTATACATAAATAATTAAATAATTAGTGAACGTATGTAACGAAATAAGAATTTTCATTTTATAATAATAAGTAAAAATAAAATAATATTTAATGCGTATGTAATGACGATTTTGCCCTTGTGTAATTTTCTTTAAATTAACGCGTACACGCTTCTTTCTACTGCGCTTTCGCTTTTTTCGCTTCTTTTTACTGTCTTTCGCTTTCTTCTGCTTTGTTTCTTCCGGTTGCTTGGTGTTCTTTCGGTGGTCCCTTTTGCAGTTTCAATTGGTGGTCCCGTGAAGTATTTAGAGATTCGGTGGTCCCGTGTTCGGTATTCGAAGTTTTGTTAGTGGCTGTACTTCCTATTTTGTCGGAGGTACGCTTTTATGGGTATTTTTTTTCTTTTCCGGCAAGTTTTTAGAGAAGAAAAGCAGTAAAAAAAAGTGTATCCGGAAGAAATTTTAGGCACTGAGGCCTTTTTCAGAAGAAGTGTTTTCGGAAAACACTTCCGGAAGAACTTCTTCCGGAATGGGTAACTTCCGGAAGACCTTCTTCCGGAAGTTACTGAGGCCCATTCCGGAAGTGTTTTCCGGAAACACTTCTTTCGGAATAGGTCTCAGTAACTTCCGGAAGAAGATCTCCCGGAATGTTAAATTATTAGCATTTTTTTTATTTCTGTTTTATAATTTATATATATTTCTGTTTTATAATTTTTTTTTATTTCTGTTTTATATATGTTGTGGATTATTGATTTAATTAGGTATAATGGTATAATATTAAATGATTTAGGTAACTTAAATGTATAATGGTACAAAAATGTTTTATTAGTTGTTTATTATAGTGATAAGTTTAGTTTAAGTAAATAATGTAGTTATAAATTTAGAATATATTTGTATTAGTTGTTAGTTAATAAGTAGTCAATTTATCGATGTGGTTATATGATAATTTTAATATAGTCGTGTATGATGCATATGTGCTATTAATATATTTGTTATTTAAGGTGTAGTAAATTTTTTGGATGTGGTTATATGATAATTTGAATGTACTTGTGTATGATGCATATGTCCTTAAGATGGACGAAGATCAATGGAGGTATGACTTTGCGATGTCACAAGAAGTTCATATGGATTATGATTATGATAATCAAGAAGAATGTGGAGTGAATGAACCACATGTCGATTGTTCAAATGCTTTTAATACATCTCAGGTAATCATAGATAATTTGAGTCATTGGTTTAATTGATGATTTGTATGAAAATTAATATGTTAGGGTTGCGTTGTAGGTATTCGCTACTCGAGATGATGTTTTGCAATGGGCTCGAACAGTTGCCCATGAAAATGGATTTGTTGCAGTGATTATGAGATCTGACACAGAGACCGCTAGCAGAGGAAGAAGTTCATTTGTATTAATTGGGTGTGAAAGGAGTGGTACGTACAAGTGTAGAAATAAAGAATTCGTTAGAAAAGACACCGGGAGTAGGAAATGTGGTTGTCCCTTCAGGCTTCGTGGGAAACCAGTGCGTGGAGGGGAAGGTTGGATGGTGAAGTTGATCTGTGGGATTCATAATCATGAATTGGCGAAATCCTTAGTTGGACATCCATACGCCGTGCGATTGACTAAGGAAGAAAAGAAAATTATTGCTGATATGACAAAGTTGATGGTGAAACCGAAAAACATCTTGCTAACGTTGAAGGAACACAATGCCGACAGTTACACCACGATAAAGCAAATTTACAATGCAAGAAGTGCATATCGTTCTTCAATAAGAGGAGCTGATACCGAAATGCAGCATCTGATGAAGCTTCTCGAACGTGATCAATACATTCATTGGCATAGATTGAAGGATGAAGTTGTGGTGCGTGATCTGTTTTGGTGTCACCCAGATGCAGTAAAGTTATGCAATGTATGTCATCTGGTGTTTTTTATAGACAGTACCTACAAAACAAACAGGTACAGACTCCCACTACTTGACTTTGTTGGAGTGACACCAACGGCGATGACATTCTCTGCTGGGTTTGCATATCTGGAGGCTGAGCGTGTTAATAATATTGTATGGGCTTTGGAACGATTTCGAGGCCTATTTTTAAGACACGATCGCCTCCCTCTTGTTATTGTCACTGACAGAGACCTAGCACTGATGAATGCAGTGAAAACTGTGTTTCCCGAGTCTACTAATTTGTTGTGCAGGTTTCATATCGATAAGAATGTGAAGGCGAAGTGCAAATCTTTAATCGGGGAAAAAAAATGCGTGGGACTATGTAATGGATAGCTGGGGTACTTTGGTTGATTGTCCGTTCGAATACGAGTTCCATGAGTCACATCAGAAGTTTCAAGTTGCTTGTTCGCCTTGGCCGATGTTCGTTGACTATGTTAACGACACATGGATTATCCCCCACAAGGAAAAATTTATTACAGCATGGACGAATAAGGTCATGCACCTAGGCAACACAAGAACAAACAGGTATTAACAACTGATTTTATTTTTTAGTAACGATTAATATTAAATGGTATTTAATTGTTGTATATTTTCATGTTTGTTGTGTATTTTAAATATAGGGTTGAATCAGCTCATTGGGCTCTCAAAAGAGTACTACAAAATAGCGTTGGAGACCTATGTAGTGTTTGGGATGCCATGAACAACATGATCACGCTGCAACACGTCGAAATTAAAGCATCCTTTGAAACCAGTACGCATGTGGTTGGCCATGTATATAAAAAAACCTTATACAAGAGGCTTCTTGGGATGGTTTCGAGGGATGCTTTAAATCAGATTGCTTCTGAGATTGACCGTCTACGTTATCTCGGCAACAATTTCTCTTCTTGTGGTTGTGTGATGAGAAGCACGCACGGGCTTCCTTGTGCATGTGAGCTTTCTAGGTATACTGCTAGCAGCATCCCATTGGAGTCAGTCCATCTTTTTTGGAGGAGACTTTGCTTTTCAGACCAAGGGTTATGTGAGATGGAAGTCACCATCAAGGAAGAAATAGAGGTCATATCTAAAAGGTTTTATGAACTTGATGTGGCTGGCAAAGTAACTCTGAAGAGTAAACTTCGAGAAATCGCATACCCTGATCATAACTCTATGTGCCCTCCTCCGTCAAAGGTGAACACTAAAGGTGCACCGAAGAAACCGATGAAAAGAAGTCAAACATCCACAAAGCGTGATCCGTCTTACTGGGAGTATGTTGATGCTTTTCATTCTGTTCAAAGCAGCAACTCTCCAGTGAAACGAAGTGCATCATGTTCTCAACCGCGTCAGCCAGCAAGGATCATCCCGATGTTGGATCAATTTGCGTCATTCTTTCAAGGTTTCATTCGTGACGTTGTGGATGTGAAAGCGGACGGTAACTGTGGATATCGGTCCATTGGCGCTTTATTAGGTATGGGGGAAGATTCGTGGCCGTTAGTGCGTAATGAATTGCTTAAAGAACTTGGCAGGTGGTCGCATGAGTACATCAACCTCTTCGGTGGCACAGAGAGATTTGAACAATTAAAGTTGTCCCTACTTGTTGATGACTTTTCAAAGGTATGTTTTTAGGTTAATTTTTTTTAATAACAATGTTTAAATTACTTACATGTGTATGTTTGGTTCATTCAGGTTAGTGTGGACAAGTGGATGGATATAACAGACATCGGATATGTGATTGCTTCACGGTATAACGTAATCCTTGTATCGTTGTCCCAACAACAAAGCATGACATTTTTTCCTCTTAGAAGTCAACCACCACCTGACTCTTCTGGCCACCGCATCATATGTGTCGGTCACGTGTTTGGAAATCATTTTGTTCAGGTACATTGAATATAGTTAGTGTAACAATTATGCAATGACTTCGCTGGTTCGTTTGGCACGGTCAGCGCATGATATAATGTTTGTTCATGTACAACAGGTTTATTTGAAAGACCATTGTCCGTTGCCGCCCCCAGCGCTGTTGTGGTCAAGCAATTGTTATTCTCAGGCAAAGCAATGGGCAATTCCATATATTAGTAGAATGCAGCAATACACAAGCTTGATGTCATTCAAAACACACTATATAGACCTAAATGAAGACTAAACATTGTTTATTTAATTGTATTCATTATGCGATATAATTTGTTGTAACCCGTTACTAACCAATTAATATTATCAACTACTCGTTTGGTTAAGCAAGGAAATTGTTGGTCCAACAAAAATCATTTACGCGTGCAGCATACATCATTGTCATAATTGACAACACATAATGACATGCATGCGTATTACAGTTTGAGCGTGACAACACATTGGCTGACTTCAGTACACATTTTGAAACTAGCAGTCGCTCGACAACACATTGGTTGACTTGACTACACATTAGCGACAACACATTGGCTGGCTTGACTACACATTTACGGGTGTCTATTTTTTTGTAAACAAAGTTAAACAAAGGCTCGGTCACAACCATCTATATATATGGCAGACTAGGCTACTAAATCACACAATATCTTGCTTTCAAATAATCTCCCAACTGATACACAAACTATGACATTTCTAGGAGAAACTAGCAGTCAGACGATTGTCAACTCAAGGTTGGCTTTCATTTATCCAAATGGATCGATTATTCACAATGATACTGGGGTTTACTTCCAAACTTCAACTCCAGTGCCCATTCGAGTACCAAATAAGTGTGATTTTGCAAGCCTAAAAACCAGAATACACAATACCCTTCAGCTATCCGACAAACAATTTTTGGATGAAATTCACTACCGGAAGCCATTCACCGATACAGGTAACCAAATTCGCTTTGAGTGTATCAAATTGATAAATGATAACGATGTCAACACAATGTTAATGTGTAATGATCAATTTTCTTGTGTTGGTCCGATTGAGTTATTATGCACCGTTGGAAGAACACCAGATGGAATAATAAACTTACTTGAACGCACTATGCCTCGTATTCATGACGCGATCCTGTATTACAACGGGAAATGGAACATGCCACCGCAGAACAAATTTGTTGGATGCGCGTTCACAGGAAAAAATCCTAAGAAATTTCAAATTCCTTCAACATGTACCATCGATGAACTGAAGAATTTAATCAAGCAAGTTGCACCTAAAGGGATTCCCCCTCTTGGAATTCACGAATCACAAACGGTAAGACGATTGTTTTTCCGCCAACCAGCTCGGTTTGAGTATTCAGATACGGTTATAAAATATGAAATAAATGAGCTGATCACCAACGAAGAACTGCTGAAGGTGTTAGTACAATCTAACTACTGGAAAAAATATGGACCAATAGAAATTTTAGCTGTCTTTACTAAATATGTTGAAGACGAGGTCAGTGGGACGTCGCTAAACAACTGAATGTGATGTTTAATTTTTTGTTTTTTCGTTGATGTAACCTTTATCTGTTTACGGCGTGTTTAATTCCCATAATAAAGTTGAATGTGTTGTTTCAGTGGTCCAAAAAATAAATTGTTAAAAGGGTTCATTTCCTATTTTTTTGGATTTTGAGGCTTTGTTTTGACGTGTTAGTTGATGGAACCGGGGAACGAGACTATTTTTTTTGGATTCTTTGACGTCCAAACATGAGAAATGACCGCCCTCCATTGTCTCAGGGCACAGGCACACCCACACAAAAAAATCCCAAACATGAGTACTTGAACATGGAAAAAGGGTTCATTTCCTATTTTTTTGGATTTTGAGGCTTTGTTTTGACGTGTTAGTTGAAGGAACCGGGGAACGGGACTATTTTTTTTGGATTCTTTGACGTCCAAACATGAGAAATGGCCGCCCTCCATTGTCTCAGGGCACAGGCACACCCACGCAAAAAAATCCCAAACATGGGTACTTGAACATGGAAAAAGGGTTCATTTATGTAATTCTTACAAACAAAACTCATGATTCTAAATACTTATGTTTTTTATGTAATTCTTACAAACATGGAAAAAGGGTTAATTTATGTAATTCTTACAAACATGGGTACTTGAACATGGAAAAAAGAATTCACTTATGAATTATTAACCATTTTAAAAACTTTTATTTTTTATGTAATTCTTACAAACAAAACTCATGATTCTAGGTTCCCTTTTTTTAAAAATAAATTTAAAACAACCGTAAACTTCGCTTAAGGACCACAAACAATCGGAATAACAAACTATATTATAAAATAATAAACTGTGCAAAACACGTCAACTATATTAAACAAAAACTGTAATAATTACAAATATTCATGTCAACTACAACACAACAAAATAAATACAATGATCAATGGTCCGTGCGGCGTCTCTGACGAGCCCCGACCGTCCCATCAGCACTGGGTCCCCCTCTCGCGATCGTCAGGCAGTCCTGCATAATTTCATATAACTTTGTGCCTGCAGTGACTATCCTAAGGTTGAGCACACGCTCCAACCTCTGTGCAATCGCCTCATATCCCTCGTAATCATCCTGTCAAAGTCAGTAAAATCATTTATTATGAAATTCAAAATAAACAACAACTCATAAAACATTAAACGCGCAAATAATCTTACCACATATGGAGGGGGGTCAAATGCCACTGGAACCTGGGGGCTGGGCGGCTGTATGTAGTCCTCAGGGTCTGCAGCTGGTGCATCCCTCTGCTGGTCAGCTGCCTGGGTCGGTGTCATGAAAGGGTGAGATATGCGGAAAAACCACTCAATGTAATCCGCAGATACTTGCTCAGGCACTAGACAAGGCTGACCCGCAGGTAGTAAGTGATCCGCAAACTCCATCCACCTGTCATATATCTGATCGTGTGACAATCGTGCACTAACAGGCGGCGGAGGGATGCTCTGGATGTAACCGAACTGGCGTACCACCCTCTCCGGTCGAACTGTGACGATCATAGGACCCCATCTGAGCTGACCCTGGAACGATGAAATCTCCTGAAATGCCCTAACACCCCGATGCTCCGTGTACGGCAACCAGGATACATCTGTGACGGTCAAACCATCACAACGTGCCCTGTAGGGTGCTCCTGTGATGCCCTTCATGTGCGTCGTCGACGTCAACCACCGGGAAGCACATGGGGACGTCTCCTGGTATGTATCGTCAGTCACGCACTGATGCACACTAGGGAAGTGTTCATAGATGCAGCACTACACAATAATTGAGGTTAACATAACATAAAAACATGTTTAAATCATAATCGAACCTAACATATTAATAAACACAAAATTTACCTGAAGTAGCGTCAAGTACCCCGCAAGCTATCGGGTGGTGGTCCTACAAGCCTCATCTAACTGGTCATACATATGAACCAGCGCGGCAACCCCCCAAACGTAACCACCACTATGAGCGAGGTCCCGAAAAGCGTCAAGGTGGACCACATGCACGTATGTTGCACTCTTATTAGCAAAAAGAGTGCAACCGACAAGGTGCAGCAGATAAGCGAGAACTGCGACAATCCACCGCCGGGCCTGACATCTGGTCTCATAAATGTCACGAACCCAGCCTAATCGTACATATGCTCCACGTGTGAGTGTTGTCTCGGCTCTGGCCTCCTCCTCAGACACTTCCAACAACTCCGTAAGCCAGAATCTGGCCTCCTCCGTAGAAAGAGCGTGGAAACTGTGCAAGGCGCCAGTGATGGGCAAATGTAGAATGGACGACACATCATCCAATGTGATCGTCAGCTCTCCTACAGGAAGGTGGAAGGTGCTAGTCTCACTGTGCCACCTCTCCACAAATGCGGATATAAGTCCAGGATCGCCAGTAATAACTGAACAATCTATCAGTGGACTTAAGCTTGTGGCAGCCACCAGGCCTTCAATCTCAGGCACTGGCCTCCCAATCAGTGTCACCTTCCTCCCATGTGACACTAACTTCAAATCATGACGTTCCTGATTTGAAGTACAAATTATACAATTATTAAAAAAAATTAATCATAAACAAATAAATAAACAATGACAAATAATTAACAAATTAAAATACCTGTCCACTCCACACGGCATGTGCAACATGCTCGGCAAATGATGTGAGCACTGACGGGTCACGTGGACCACCAGGGAATCCCTCTGCAGCATCATCACCATCTGACCCCTCACCACTATTAGCACCCTGTGCGTCCGCACGCATCTCAAGTGCCTCCGTAGACTGCTCAGGGACATCATCAGTCATGTCAGCGACGTCCTCAGCCATATCACGTCCCTCCGTAGTCATCTGATGAACGCGTAGCCTACGGGCTGAGGCAGTGGGCCTACGCCTCTCGGGAACATCGCCAGCATCCTCGTCAGCAGCTCTATCTCTGCCTACAACTCTACCTATGGCACGACCTAAACCTCGTGTTCTGGCCATGATCTGTAAATCATGTCAAACACGTATTTTTTTCGGTCAAAATATACACAATTTTCTTTATAAAAAATCAACTTTATTTATAAACAAATAAGACTAACTTAAATCAAATTATTTTCACACATACACGACCTAATTTTAAAAAAGAAATTAAACAACTTCATTTATATAAAAAAAAACAACTAATGTAAAAAAAATTATTAATAAACATGCACAACTTAATTTTAAAAAAAAATTAAACAACTTCATTTATAAAAAAAAACACAACTAATATAAAAATAATTCATTACTAAACATCCACAACTTAATTTTAAAAAAAAATTAAACAACTTCATTTATAAAAAAAAACTCAACTAATGTAAAAAAAATTAATTAGTAAACATCCAACTCTTAATTTAAAAAAAAAATAAGAAACTTCATTTCTAAAAAAAACACAACTAAATTACTTAGTAAACATCCACAAGTTAATTTTTTTTTTAAAAAAATAAACAACTTCATTTATAAAAACAAAACACAACTAATATAAAAATAATTCATTACTAAACATCCACAACTTAATTTAAAAAAAAAATTAAACAACTAATGTAAAAAAAATTATTTAGTAAACATCCACAATTTTTTTAGTAAATAAAATACTTCATTTATAATAAAATAAACTAATTAATTATAAAAAATTAGTATTTTTATAAAACTTCCAAAACACACAACTTTAATTATAAAAATAGACAACTTCATTTTTAAAGAAAAAACACTAATTTAAAAAAATAAACAATAAACAAAAACAAACACAACTACTTTTATATAAAAAAAATTAATTTACAAATTAATATTTAGTAAAAATACACAATTTAAATTATAAAAAAAATATGACATCAAAAATCCAACCTTCATTTTTCATAAAATCTAAAAAACAAAATAACCAAAATAAATAAAATAATTCATTTAAAAAAAAAAACAAAACAATTTCTGTTTAAAAAAATTTTAAAAAAAAACACAAAAAAAAACAAAAAAATCACTTCCGGAAGAAGTGGTTCTTCCGGAAACATTCCGGAAGAAGGGGTTCTTCTGGAAAGGTCTTCTGGAAATTTGAAAGTTATTCCGGAAGTGTGCGTCTTCCGGAATTCTTCCGGATGAACCACTTCTTCCGGAAAGTTCCCGGAAGAGGTTTTCCGGGAGTCTTCCGGAAGAAGTGTTTTTCCGGAAGACGTTTGGTTACTTCCGGAAGAACCCTTCTTCCGGAAACTTTCCGAAAAATGTTCTTCCGGAACTTCCAGAAGAACCCCTAACGGGTCTTCCAGAAGGCTCCGCCGTCAGCCTCCTTTCCCCATTTTTTCCGGCATCCTCTCCTCTCGTCTTCTACCCTAAGGTTACTATCCTAAGGTAACTATCCTAAGGTTCCACTGCTACAAGCTACAACAATGTTGTATCATACAAGCAAAGGGGAGTTAGGGAGACTAATCTCGTTCGCGGAGAAGAAGAAGACGAGGTTCGCGCTTGCCTTGCGGAGAAGAAGAAGCAGTTCACGGAGAAGGGAGAAGAAGCTTCGCGGAAGGAATGAGCAGGAGCAGAAAAGTTTCTTCCGGAGAGGGGGGGCTTTTTATAATTTTTTATTAAAGGGCAAAATTGTCCATTCATAAAAGTTGCTGGGTGCACCAGCAATATTGCTGGGTGCACCTAGCATCTCCCCCGAGTTTTTACTGCTCCGGACCCATTAGCAACGTAGAATATTTTTTATTTTCCTGCCTCCGCAAAAAACACGCGGAAGTTATTTTATTACGCCCATTATTGTCACCGTAATTGACATTTGACTTTGAGTTTAAAAACATGGACAATGCTTCCGTCACGCAATAATTAACAGAAATACAGCATATAATCGAGATTACCTCAAAGAAAAAGAAAAAGAAAATTCGGGTTCGATTGACTTTAGAATTTGGATATCCAAAGAATATATTCTCTATGCATAACTATGGGTATACCGATTGATACGACAGAAATTGAACTTGAAGACTACATAAGCAATGACAACACATATATTATTTAACCCACAAAAAAAATACAAATATTATTTACTTTTGCTTTTTTTTATTTTTATAATAATTATTATTATTATTTAAAAAATTAAATTATAATATTAAAAAAATTAATGGGCCAAGTAAAATAATAAAACAATAACACAAAAAGAAATTTAATTTAATGAAATAAATGAAATTAAATGTTTGTATAAATAAATTATAGTTTTACTATTATTTTAATCATTTTAGTGATATGTTTTGGTATTATTTATTATTTTAAAGTAATATCATATTATAATTATTGACTCTATTTTCTTTTCTTATGATATTAAGTATTTAAATTCTATGAATTCTACTATATATTAGGTTTCTATAGTTTAAATTATTATATTTTCCATTTCAATAAGTATTACTATTTATTTGAAATATGTAACTACCTATTTGGTCTCTTGAACATTCACTTGGCTGGCACCAATTTCACTTTTTAAAGGTTTGTGATATCAAATAAATGTTTCAAAAACAAAAAGACTAATAATATTGCATCTATGTATTCTTCTATCCTCATGGTATTAAAAAAATAAGAATACAAATATATTAAATATATAAACCTAAGAAAATAAATTATATTCATATTATTTTCTAAAATGATTAATTTGTAATATGTGTTTTAAGTGTACAGTAATATAATAATGAAAGTACAAAATAATAACAAATCAAAACAATATAATAATGGTTTTTTAATTTATATGAATATAAGTAGAAGTATAATTATTTGCACATTTCTTTTGAATTTGAATATTGGAAGAATCATTAAAGGAAACATCTGCTTTTATCTTATCTTGAAGTTCCACGCTTTTATCTTTGTAATCAGATTTGTAATCAAACATGTATTTACTTACTCTATTGTCAATATTTTGTAAATAATTATCATTCTTCTTTTCGATATTAAATGTTAATAAAAATGTTGACTTCTCACTTTCTTTGCCATGATAAGATGGATCTTTTTATAATATCGGTGGCTATACACTCTTAAAAATGATCATATTTATGACAATTATAATATTTATCATTAGATTTATCATACATCTTTTCATTTGTTCTATCAAAATTATCTTTATCCTTTTCTCTTCCACGATCGCTAAGGGATAGTTGACTCTTTTTATTATTATCAAAATTGTCTTGGTCTCTTCTTGCTTGACGACTTTTGTATCATATTTCATGATCATGGTCTTTTTTATTTCTTTCTCTTAAAAAAATTTCAAAGAAGATTTGGTTTTGGGAACTTACCCCAAAAGCTTATTATGTCTTTTCTTAAACCTTAGTATGCTTAAAGTGAACTCATCACCCATTAATTGGTCCATGAAGATCAAATCTAAATCCTTTAACTCTTTAATTATACAAATCATAAAATCACTTTTCATGGTTAAACAATGAAGAATCTTTTGTATCATATCACACGAACTTCTTCCACCTTTTCTTCATTATGTTTCCTTGATTTACAACCTGTTGGGAAATTAACGTTTTGATACCACTGTTGGGTAACCAACACTTCCTCAAATAAAATTATCTACACCTACAAAGGATCGTGAGAACACACACAAAGATTACACCGTAGAAAAATAATAACAAGCACAATAATTTAACGTGATTCGACACGTCTTGCCTACATCCATGGAATCATCTCAAAAATAATTTCACTAACACAAAAATGATTATAAGATTATAACTCATCACAAATAGTGTATTACTCTACAAACTCGAGTATCTCACTCAATGGTTACAAGAAATGATAACACTCTCACACAAAGACACTTTTCTCTCAACAAAGTGACTTTGTTTCACAATCTCTCTTCATGTGTTGTGTTTTTCCACTAATTATCTTCTCTATTTGTAGTGAAGATTGTCATCAACTATAATAAAAAGTTATCTTGAAAGTTGAAACAAAAACAACTTCCAATGCATTCATTCAACTAAGGTTCATCTAGTAAAATGCAATTTTCTAATTACATTTAAGTCACCTAAACCTTAGTGATAAAAATTTAATTCCTAATATGCATGCACATTATCTTTTAACTTGAAACTCTACACAACCTTCATCAATTTATGTGCAAAATCAAATAGAGTTGAAAAGGAAACATTTGCCTTTATCTTATCTTGAAGTTCCACAATTCTATCTTTGTAATCAAACATGTGTTTACTTGCTCTATTGTCAAGATTCTGTAAATAATTATCATTCTTCTCTTGGTTATTAAGTGTTAATAAAAGTGTTGACTTCTCACTTTCTTTGCCATGATAAGATGGGATCTTTCTACAATATTGGTGGCTATACACTCTTTAAAATGATCATATTTATGACAATTATAATATTTATCATTTGATTTATCATACATCTTTTCATTTGTTCTATCAAAATTATCTTTATCCTTTCCTCTTCCACGACTGCTAATGGATAGTTGATTGATAACTGCGAAATTTGAGTTAATTTGATAGTCAATTTTGGCTAAGAATAATTGTAATTTTTTTACTTTATTGTTATTTTTAATGAAATAATAAAGAAATTAATATATTTGTAGTTTTTGATTAGCATAATTTAAAAGAAGAAGATTTCAAGTGCTTTGAAGGAAAATTGATGCAAAAACTTAAAGAAAAAATTGAAGATTGGGACAACTCGCTTAGCACGTCTTCTTGCTTAGCGCGAAGAAGGCTCACAAAGAAGCCTAAAGGCGCGCGCTAACTAAGCGTGAGGTCGCGTGAAAATTAAACTATCTTAGGCCTATAAAAGGAGTAAGAAGCAAAAGGAAAAGATACTATACACTAAGATATCAATCAATAGACCACACCAGAGAGACTCAGAGTTCTCTAATGAATACATCTTAAGTCTGAACATCTCTAATAGGAAAAATCTTCCTTCTATGTCTATTATCCCTTTTTCTTCCCCTATGTGCAAAATCAAATAGAGTTGAATCACTTTAGCTCAAGGATTTAAACTTCACATAGAGTTTGTAGGAATACACTCTTTTCACCATCATAACACCTTTAAGAGAAGTCTTCAAAATCTCTCAAACTTCTTTGGAGGTAGATGCATCGAAGGCATGTCATACCTCCATAGATGAAGGTAAGTGCTTATTTGTTAAGTATATAATTTAAGTTTATCTCTCCGTTCTTATACCCTAAACTTTGAAACTACAACTTTTAGCAATTAAAGAGAAAACTATATATGCAAATTTAAGGAAGTTTGTATCTTAATGGATTAATAATGTGCGTGAGTTATTCTAACATTTTAATAAGAGTTAAGTTGATCCTATTTATAATAGAATAACCCATCATCATTGCATAAATTCTCAGTTGAAATACTAAATAAACACAATGTGAATGATAAAATACTTAATAGTTACATAAAAAAAAAAACCAATACCCTTTAAACAAAAATACAATCCGTTAATGTATAATAACTTACAACCGTACGTTCATCTTCAATGAATGTAAAATTAATGGACTCTGGTTCTAGCAGCAGGGTAAAGAAGGGATCTGTCTTTGAATAGTTTGCAATTACAATGATTAGCAGCGGTTTTGGTCCCAGCTAGCAGAATGAGTGACTGGTCCTGTTTTGCTATATTTTTATTTGGCTGCTGAAATCAATATTTTGACTTTATTTTCCTAAAATCTTTTAAAGACACCACGTAGTCGCAATGGTAGTCATTTTTATTAGTGGTCCAGTGGCGAACTTAGAGGGGCCAGGCGTACGTTGGCCATGCCCCCCTTCCCCTCTTTTAGTGTTATTTTTTTTTATAAAATAATTAATGTAAGTAAACTTGTTTAGGCATTGGATTTGGTATGGACTTCTCCCCCTTCCCCTCCTTTATTTCATTTTGGTCTTCTCAGGAGGCGTGGGTCATACCCCTCCCTTTCCTTTCATTTTTCTTAGAATAATATGTGCTAAGTTGTTTAGGCATTCCCTATTTAATTTTGACCTTCTCTTCTCATGCTCATGAGTAAATAAAAGGTGGGCTTTCAAATATGTTATCATGTTATGTTTGAAAGAGGTTAAAGTTGTAAAATTGTTTGTTAACAAGATTTAACTGTTTTCCCATCGCCCAGAGGCTCCTTACCATATATAAAGAGACTGTTTTCAGATTCGAACCCATGACCAACAAGTCACAAAGACATAACTTTACCGCTACACCAAAAAATAAATAAATGTATAAAATATTAAATTAGCATTAATATAAATTATGAGGTATTTTATTTTAATTAAAAGAGAAGTTGAAGTTGGGGGTAATTGGAGGGCACTCAAGCCTAGAAGAGAAAAGAAGCGCGTGGAGCCAATGTCTGGAATGCAAAACAGGATGGGACGTAATGGACACACTCAGACAAGTAACTGTGTGCGCAAACTGCAAGAGCAGCTGCCGGCTTTGAATTTTAGGCCACCCACCCGCTACTATTACAGAGCCTTCAGAAATTCAAAAAAATGAATTATTTCTATTCTTAGTAGCTAGAGTGAAAATATGAAGTGGTTTTTTTTGGGGAGACCCATCTCCATTTGTAGGTGGGCCCCACTCCCCACTCCCTCAGTCCCCCCTCACCACACGTGGTGGTCGAAAGATGAATAAATCTGCAAATATTCAGCCAGAGCAGTTCCGGACTGATACTATTTCATTTCCCATTTCCAAATGATATTATCACACATGACATCTTTCATATCTTCCACAAGTCGCAAAAACAGCACAGACATTTCTCGTTTATTTGCACATGGTCACATTTATTGAACTGGACATAAAATAAATAAAAAAGTTGCTAGCAGCTAACTCTGCGCGTGAGTCCCAGAGCGGCCCAAGAACTGCAACTCTTGCTTATCGTAAATTTGGAGCGAAAAATCCCTTAATAGCCGAGTCCTGGCACTCTTGGTCCCACTAGAACTAACACTGGGTGCCATGCTGGACTCCGTTGCCACCTTAGCCCCCACCGTGCTCGTGCTAACGGCGGAGTTGGAGTCGTTACTGCACGCCGTCATAATGGGCCATGCTTCTGGAATATTTGTTGTGACCAGAGGCGATATGGGCCTGGCCGCGACGTTGAAGACGGAGGGAGATAAGGCCCATAACTGATGCTGCTGGTTTGCGGGTCCCATGGGGGGGTTGGGTGTCATCCAGAAGGCGTTAGCGGGGACCACCATGCTGGGGTTAGTCACGGCCCAGACCGGGACCAGGCCATGCGCCACATGAACCGGGGCCAGACCGGACGACTGCGAAACGCTGTCGTTTATGTTTATGTCCACGAACTCGCTGTTTGAGGGGCGTTTCCGCTTCTTGTTTGAGGCGTCGGCGACGGCTTCTTTCTCGTTCGATGAGGTGGTTGGGATTTTGAGCGTGCCGCCAACGGAGACCGCGATGGCCGGAACTGTACCGGTGCCGGTGGCCTCGATGATGGCCGGCTCGGCGTGCTCCAGGAGCCACCGGACGGTCTCGCCGTCGGACTTGTGGCCGAGCTCTCGGGTCAGCTGGAAGATCCGGGCGGCGCAGGTGGCGGGTATTCGGATCCTGCGGCCGCGCCCTTCCACTTTCGTGTGGCGGTCCTTCGTGGAGGAGCGCTTTGCCGGTTTGACCGGAACCTGCATCGCGACGGGAGTAATCCCCATGTTCGGGTCCGAATATGTTGGCTCCTCCTTTTTCAGCGGCAAGACTTGAAACCCCGTTGTTTCTTCTTCAAACGCGTTGTGCTGTTTGGGGACTCCATTGAGGTTGGTGGTGGTGGTTTCGGCGTCGCTGGTGCTGAGGTCGGTTGCTCCTCCGTCGTCGTCTTGATCCATCTCGTGGTTCGACGCCATTGAAGCACAGAGTAACGGAAGGAATTGGAAATGGTTTTTCTTGATTTGTGAAAATAAAATAAAAAATTGTAGTAAATGTGTTCGGCTTTATGGCTTCAGTGAAATTCAAGGAAGGAGCCGGGAACTTTTTTAAGGTGTGCTGCTGGCTAGAACACCCAAGTGCAATTCAACAAAGGGAATGTTATATAAATAATGCTAATTAAATACACGGATAAAAAGGTAACATACTGCTTATTCAAACAGTGGTTTGTTAATTATTGAATTAAATATAGAAATAGAGTGATATTTATCTTTAGTTTTCAAAAAATGAGTTGTCTCTTTTAATAGTATTTTATTTATGAAAATATATTATATGTAGTTCTTATTTTTATAAATTAAAGATTGAAAGGAGGTTTTTTTTTATATGTACAAAAATTACATTTGATATATTTTTATTAATGAGAAAAAGCAATTTATTTTTAGGGACTAAAAATAAATACTACATGTATTAATAATACAAATAATTTTTATATTATTATTTAATTACATCATGTCATTTATAATATATTTTTTAATAGACTCCCATAAAAGACAATCTTATTTATCTTGTTTATATGGAATAATATCACCATGTATCATATATATATATATAAATTAAACTCTTGTTTTATTCCCATACACTGAAAACAAATTTAACCCTCAATTATTTATATTATATCCTCTCTATTTCTTATCTTTGCTGGTTTTATAACTTTTATACAAAATTTATATACTAATACAATATCTTAAAAGATACTTATGTGTTTGTTGATTAACGTAAAGTTTCTACTTTATAATATCATCATCAAATTGTGTGGTAATATTATTAGTTGACCTGGAGTTCTTGTTACCTGTAATTTTTATTTTCATAATTCGTTGTATTTATAATTTTTTTTAAACGATAGTATGAATAAGGAAAAAGAATTTTGGAAGGTGTGGGGACGAGGTATAAATGTCCAAGTGGGAAACTTATCCTTTGCATCACACGATTGTAATTTGATCAAATGGGTCAAGGTAAAATAATGGGGTGACACGTGTTGAAACCTGCATGGTGGGTTCCACCATTTGTCATCCATCTTATTCGTGGACCACTGGCACGGGTGGTCTTATTTTTAGACCAATAAGGCCACAGGATGATGTCAGGGGGGGGCCTGGAAAAGTTGGGTTTTCTGCCTTAATAAATGGTTTTCATTGGTAGGCACCACTAGTTTATGGTGGTTCATACACCATCAGAAAAAGTAGAAAAATTAATGTAAAAAAGTGGATCCTTAGCAACATACATTTCTCTCTTTTTTTCATTTAAAAAGAAAATACACAAAAAAGAAAAATAATCTATAAAACTTTTCTACACTTCAGTTTTCTTTATACTTTTTAATATAATAATTTTACTTGTTAAATATAAAAATACTACACTAACGTATCTCGTTACTCTAAAACTGTTAAATATGAAAAAAAACAGTGTTTTTTTTAAATATTTTTAAAACATTAAATATACTTACTTGTTATTTGATATTTTTACAAAGAATTAAGAACGATTATAAGAAGATACAATATTATTCTCTTCATTATTATTTTTCTTAATTATTGGTTAGTTTAAGTGGTTGAGACTTAGATCCCTTAAAGGTGTGATCAAGAATTTAAATTTTGACTAATGCATACAGAAAAAAAAAAAGTCTACATTTAGTGTAATATTTTGAATAATATTGTCTCTAAAGGAGCATAACTTTGATTAAATAAAAAAATAGGAATAATAACATAAGTCAAAAAATAGAAGTTAATATTTGTAGAAACAAATATCACAAGAAGGGGAGTTAAATTGTGTTTTTTATAAATTTTAAACATTTTTTTAAGATTATAAAATATGTTTATCATTTGATGAATATAAAATATCAGATGATGAAAAAAATAGTTTTCTTTAGACAGACAATATAAGATCTAAAAATAAATTTAAAATCCTTAAACAAAAAACACATAGAGAATTTATACTGAGGGTTGTCTCAATCTTAAGACTATGTTCAGTTAGATAAGAAGATATAATATTACTTTCTTTATTATCATTTTTCTCAACTAACAATCATCAGTTCAAGTGGTTGAGACTTAGACTCCTTAAACATGTGGTCAAGATTTGTTCAATGTTAGTTCTAACTCTTACACTTGCAAGCTCTACCCAAGTTTCACTTGAACCAAATATTCTTTGTCCTACTAAAACACCATTGATTCTAAATAAATTGATAAAATTTGTTGGAAGGTTGCTCAATGACTAAAGGATGATTTCCTAACCGACGGATATATCACTTAACATTTTTAGTTTTTTCTCTCAAGGTATATAAAGTGATTTGAGAGCTTTGTATCTTTACAAAAAACTTTACAAGAAAGATTGATTCGCGTAGATGATTTATATCTTGTTTCTTCAAAGCTTCCCCTATATAATATTCATCTCCAAGTATTTGTTATTTCTCAACTATTGGATTCTTCACTTTATTTTTCATTTTATGTCTCGAGTTCGTTGGAGCATTTAATTATTGTATTAAATACACATCTTTTTTTCATGCAAAGTTCATATTGATAAGATAATTGATAAGATAATGTGTCTTGTAATTAAACAGGAAAATCACTTCTTTTATCATAATAAATCTTCAACAACAAAACACGTCTTTTGATGAGAATCAGTGTCTTCCAGACTCTGGACTACTTTTATTATTCATAGAACTTTGATATATCTTAAGAGAATATTTTTTACATGAAAGAATTTCAAACATAAAATATTAAATATATTACTTACATGTTATATCATATTGTCTGATGAGTGCATCGTTTGACAACTTTTGATGCGCAGTGACAGGTCATGATCTGATAACATATCAGATGTAATTTTTATCATTTGTATTTATTTATATTTAATCAAAATAATTAGAGTTATAATTCATCTTTAAGACATAAATATCTTTTAACTTAACAATATTAAACTTAATTGTTATTTTGGTCTTTCATAATAAGCTTGTGGGTGGAGTTAGGTCAAGTTACAATATTTTATGAGCCATAATCGAAACACTAAATAAGTTTCTCTTATATATAAATATTCTAAGATGTAAACATATATAACATAAAAATAATAAACACGTAATGTTATTAAAAATATTATATTTTATTACATTAAATGTATAACTTAATTTCAACAAATAAAAAAGTATCATATTCTTCATTCAATTTTTTTCCATTCTCTGTCATCAACCAAATATTATCATCTTAGAATAAATATTACATGTGATTTTATAGTTTATTAATATACTATATTTTATCGTATAGAAATAATAAAAATTGCAGTTTATTTTTTATTGTATTCGGAAAAAAGATGAAACTTTTAATTTTAACTAATATTTTAGTTTGTAAATTATACAAGATAAATGTTATTTATGTAGTTAATATTATAATTCATAATAAATATTTTTTTAATATATAAATTATATTTAAATTTACAAAAAATAATTTAAATTGTAAATTAGTATTATTTAAATTAAAATAAATAGACAGTTAAAAAAAATTTGCATACACATTCACATGGACACACATTTTAATTTAGATATAAAAAATGAGATAATAAAAGATAGTGATTTCAATCTATTTATAAAAACAACACAAATTAATATTAAAAACATCACATGTAAACTATATAGATTTTTTAAAAAAAATTGAACCCTTCCTAGCCTTGGGTCCTGGGCTGTCACCATCTAAGCTAGGCCCAGAAAATCGTTTTTTATCTCTATTTTTATAATAATAATAATAATAAAAAGATTATTGAAGAGATTATTATACTTATTTATATAAAGGTTATTAGACTCTTTCCTCTCAATTCAGAGTTAGAGAACATAGCAAGCCAATTGTCATGTAACAGTGTAAAAACATCCCGTGATTTCAAATCACTAATTTGACAAATCAACAGTGTAGTAGAATACACACGATTGTGTTGGGGTTTCATTGAGTAAATTACACCAACTTTCTTACATAATTACACAAACATCCTGTATCTTTTAACATTTACACTAATCTTCTTTTAGGAGAGTCCAAATGTAATTTTTTTAAAATAATTAAGAGAGGATCAGTGTATATTTTTAAGTAACTAAAAAGAGATAATGTGATATATAAAATCATAAAGAAATGTCAATATATATTTTTAAATAATTGAGGAAGTAAGTATCAATGTATACTTTACCTAACCACTGGAATGACCTAGTGGTGGAAGATTTGGAATAACATGTATGAGATTCCAGATTCAAATTTAGTGCGACCATTGTATAAAAAAAATTGTATACTTTATTTTAAAAAAAGTATCAGTGTATACTTTTTCGTTTATAAAAAAAATCACTAAATTTGAAGAAGTGTTTGTATAATTTATTCTTTCTTTTTTACGAAATGAAAAGAAATAATCAGAGTAACTGTAAACTGCGACCCCCTTCGTTAACAGAATACCGAGTACTCAAACTTATAACGTCCAATCCTTCACAGTGCTCTACATATTCAAAAGCATAATTGCTAGAAACAATTTTTGGTGGAATCATTTAAACTTGAAGAGTTTCGGAAAATTTTTGAACTAACAACACCTGGCTCCTACAGATTTCATAATTGTTCGTTTGTCTTCCCTTAAGAAGAAACTAATCCAAACGAGAACAGCCTTCTAAATGCTAAGCACAGTTGAATTCCTGGTTTCCAGGTATTACACGTTCTCTAAGTAAAACGTCAGTGACCATTGGTGACCAAACCATTTTCACTAGTTTTCTTTGCATAGAATCTCCTATACATGGAGTCAACTTCAGTGAGATAGAATGTGCCTGGAGATAAAAGGCTGGTGTCCTTGCTTGTTACAAACTCCTTGCCACCATACCTATGTTCCATTAGCTTCATGGTTTCAACAAATTTCTCTGGTGGAAACTGCATAAAGAATTGCACTCATCAAAAGTCTAATAAACTGTATAACCCACAAAGTGTTCTGCTTTCAGCGTCTTGTTGAGCATTAAAACAATATGGTCAACAAGAAAGTCTGGTAAACTTCAGTTGCTGATATGTAATTATGTAAAATTATTGATCCTCAAGCCAAAGTCCAGGGGGTTTAAAGAGACGAATATTCCCAAGTCATTAAAATTACTTGAGGTACACGACTAAAAGGAAGAACAAAAAACAAAGAAATTTTCCAAAATCTGTCTTTATCAACTTAGACACTAGTTAATCGAGTAATTATAAAAAAAAAATCACATGCTTTCTTTATGGTCAATAAAAGATGCATTAATGTATTGCTGGAGCATGCAGCTATATATTCAAAGTAAATCTTAAATCTGACAGCACCTGTGGAATACTTCTATTTTTGTAAGAGTCTTGAAGATAAATACCTCATGTCTTGACTTCAATTTCCCAGCAACATCCATCATTTTATCAATGTTTGACAGGCTAAATGGATGTTGACCTTCACGTAATAGCAAAGAGAACATTGTGGAAGTTAAGCCACTTCCATACGAGAACAATATTACCCTCTTACCATCCTGAAAATTGTAAAATGTAAATATTATATAGAAAGCATGAACCTTTGTTGAGAAGGGGCTTATATTTGACTAAGAGAGTGTTAAGAATATTCACCAATGTGCTATGCTTGTTGTGAATAAGTGAAATAAAGGCTGCATAAAGAGATGCGGTGTACATGTTGCCAACTTGTTTCGGTATCAAGGTGGTTGGCTGCACCTTTGCATCGTATTGAGGCTTTGCAACTTGCTGGGATGCCTGGAAATCAAGAATAGTTCACACCATTAGCAAAAGTTTCAAATTGTCCATTTTATTAATAGTTACATAAATGGGAAATCACATTTTGCTCTCCAACCCGAACGAAAAATGGAAAATAAATGAGTGACTAAAAGAAAAAGAAGAATATTGTTTTACTTCCAAAACTATACTTAGAACTCTGCTCTCAGACCTTTTCTAGATCCCGGCTTTGATAGCTCTCATCACCAGATAATGTTGCAAAAGGTTCCAGCTTTTCTTTGGCAGCCTCATCCACAAAACTGTAATCATAACGAACTTTTAAACGCCAATACATGAAGGAATTAAAAATGAAAAGGTTTCCAGATGATGGAAAAATAAAAAAGAACCTGGCATTTTTCAAGAAGTCATTGAACACCAAACGAGCAAAACTTTTTTGTACAAGCTGCAATAACTCAAAGTATTAAAGAGATATATAAACAGACAAAAAAATACACATGTAGATATCAATTAAGGGAGATACAATCATATGAATGATTATTATACAAAGCATTCTTAGAGGGGGTGGGGGGGGGGGGGTTAAGATATTAAAAAGAAATGCTTATAGTCTAAATTACCTTGTTGTATGGAGAGTGAAATACAAAGTATTCTGCATCAGAAATAGAAAATTGTTTTCCCTCTTGTTTCTCATATCTACAAAAAAAAGCAATGTCATAAGGTGCTTGGTTTAAATTTACAGACTAAATTTCAGAAAAACTATATTAACAATAGAAGCCTACTTGTGACTTAAGTGATTATAGCAAGAATCAAGGGCCATAAGGTAACAAGTTTGAGAAAGCTTCCCATCAACCACCTATAAAACATAAATTACACGGATTAATTGTAGTTAGTCAAAACTCAAAAGTAAAGAATGAACACTGTCAAATGCTATCCGTCAGCACTTTCTCAAACCAAAAGAAAATTGCAATGATTGCTTTCACATTAGTAGGGGAAATGGAAGTTAGCTTTCAAAACATAGGATCCCATAGTCAAAAGTTCTATGACACGAAATGCAAAGAGGCAGAACATCTTACTGGATATTCACTGGCAAGATTAGGCTTGTAAAAATCATAGGCATGAGCCATATGACTTCCCCTCAATTTGCTTTCAAAAGAAATGGGAGCATCAGGACCAATTAGCATGGCAACAGCAGCGGCTCCACCAGTAGGCCGAGCAGGTCCTTCAGCATAGACCTGAGAAAGGAACCCATCAGTGACACATGCTTGAGCTGAGACTAACCTCATTGTACAACAAAATCTAGGAGAAGCATCAAAGTTCATAACTTGTAGCTGTTCTTAGAATTTCACATTTAAAAGGGAATGCGAAACATGTCCCTGTTACTAAATATATAGTCCAAAGGCCGTGAATATGGAAATGATCTTACAGCACTGTCAGTGCAGACAACAAGTCCATAGCGTCCATCCCATGAGCTGCTCTCCACCCAATTGACACAATTGAACAAAGCAGCAGTTCCTCCATAGCATGCATTAGTTGAATCAACGCCCTCAATATCGGTATTTCCATATTTCTGCGTGTTTCAGACAAGTAAATGAATATTGTATTTCAAAGCTACAGAAATAGATAGTTTGATCCTCAAAGTTATTAACAGAACCAAACCATTCTGATTATTAACAGTACTTATTATATTTGAGACAGTGGAACATTACTTAATGAAATTCCATTGAAGAAACTAGTATCCAATCTGGGTATAGAATCAAAGATGAAAAGAGCCCAGATAGTATGAACCACTTCAGCTGTACTCTCTGTTTGATTGCCCAACATTGACCGCTAAAGATCTCCAATCCAACATTAAATACTTGAATCTAAGGTTTAATCATTCCATATGTATAATTACATAATATGAATTTATATCAGTTAAGTTTTTAAACTACCATCACATTGTGAAGAAAGTCAATTTACTTTGACAAGGAGAATCATCTATCCATGTAGTTTGACACTGAAAGGATACCTCAAAGATTTGCATGATGAAAGTTTTGATGGATTTGCTTTTGTCAATCACAGTCTCACTGCCTACTTCCAGACGACCAATTTGTTTAGGATCAATCGCATACTTTTCAAGAAGGGAAGAAACTACTGTCAAACTGAAAATGCCAGAGTTAGTCCTCAACAGCAAAGTCTTATCTAAATCTTAACACAAAAGAAGCAAACAGAGCAAAATATCATCAAGATGGCTTTGGTGGGTATGTCTAGTGTTATACAAGCAGTAAAGTGAAAACTACATCAATAATATAAGACTGTAGAAGATTAAAATAATAATATGGCATTGAAATATTTGCTGTGTATAATGCAATAAACTCATATCCTTTACATGGTTATAAAGGATTTATGATGGAATAAAGATGGATTCAGACGTTACATTCTTCCTTTCAACACTAGGTAGTATTTATTCATTGCAAACGAAAAAGAAAAAAATATAGAAAAATAAAACAGGAAAAGAAAAGGGACTTGTTTCTTCATGTTATGATTGTTATATATGTTTTTTCTGTCTCCCCTCAAACTAAATTTCTGGCTCAAGGAGCAGCAATAACAATAATAATAGCAATTATATACAATGGCAGGTCCAAACATAGTAGCATCTAATATCTACTATTGCCTAAACATAACTAAACAGATTATCAATAATATTGAAACCTCATCGAGATGACATCTTCTACTTCTGTACAAAACGCCATGCAATCTTGACCAAGTCCAATAGTATATTTCCCTTTACTGGCACCATCATGAGCCTCCAGCAATTCCTGCATAAAGTGAAGAAACTGAAAACACTATTTAAAGGGATAAAAAAAGAAAAAAGAAAAAGAGCACATAATTTCAATTTACATCAGTGAGATAATAAAACAAATGGCATGACCACATGAGATATAGCTCCTAATCGTATAAGCCATAATAATCATAATTTGGATTTTGGATGCAGTTTTGGGGGGATCTCATGATTTTTTACACAGAGAAACACTTTTAATGATCTTCATTTATTCAATCATACAACATAAAACCGAAAACGAAATCCGTGTACCGAACTAAACTTCTGTGTCAGTTTTTTTTTTCTTCTTTTTATTTCATTAATTAATCGACATTAATTAGCAAAAACAAACTCGCATGTGGTCAGCGTTGTGCAAATCATGGGATTTTCGAAACAAAGAAAAGTCAAATTAAGGAAAAGAAAGTGGATTTAGAGAGAGAGAGAGAGATGTGGTAACCTGCTGAATACAGGTGGGAGGGAAGTAGATGTCGATAGCGAGAATCCCCACATTCTTTGCCATCTCAGAGAGAGAGGGTTAAGTTGTGCGAAGAGGCTTTACGTGCATATATGTATATATATATATATATAGGAGGAAGAAGGAGGCACTTAGCAGCAGCGAGGACCTTATGTGATTTTGACGTCGCAAAATGTGAAGGTAGAGGTCGTTAGCTTCGCAACTAATGCAGAATTGGCTATTTTCCTACAATAATCTAACCTTTGATTTTCCCTCTATTTACCGGGTCTTGCCATTCCTTCGTTCCGCCAGACAATCGCAACTTGCACCAACTGACTTGTACACACTTTTTCCACCATATAATCACAATCAGTGTCTCAAATCTCTACTACTCCACTCATTCTTTTATCTAATTCATACTCTTTCACCAAATTTAATAATAATATAGTTAATAACATTGAATTTATAAAAAAAAATTATATTAATTTATTAAAATTATTAATTTCATTCTTTTCATTTAATTAGTTTTTCACCTAATTAATTAATATATTTTAATCTTTTTATTCAATTTTTATAAAAAAGAAAATGCATTTATCTTTTAATATATAAAATTATTGTAAAATATTTAAGAGTATTGAGAAAAAAAATTATAATTTTTCCCGAATAATTCTTGTCTTAAATTTACAAATTTTAGTCCAAAATTTATTGTTTCAAAAATTATTTTTAGACTAAAAATATTTATAATTCAAAGAAGATATAAAATGTAGTAGCAAATAATTAGAAAATAAAGGATTGTCAAAAATATTTTTAGTCTAAAAATTATTATTTGCCACTACATTTTATCTATTCTTTTCTTATGGATATTTTTAATTTAAAAATAATTTATGCAAGAAACATATATAGGTTGTGTCTAATAAAAAAATATCATTTTAAATTTGTGTCTTAATAACAACATAGATACAAATATAAGATGTTTACTAAGCGTAATTTTAGTTTTAATTGTTTGTTGTATTAAATAAAATACCATTGTTGAAATGAATAAACAATGTAATTAAGTAAAGTTTTAATACAAAATATTTATATTTTCTTATTTAAATTTAATTTGAATTTTGATTTTATGATTTTTAATTCTTTCTTGCCAAAAAGAATTTATGGTTAAGTATTAAAATTCTTAATTACAACATATTTATCTATAATTATTAATTTATTACTATTAATAAAAATAATAATCTCCTTTAATATACATTTTTTATTTTTAAATTGCTCTTTAATATATAATTATTTCCATTTCTTTTCTGAATCTTTAAAATATAACTACCATTACACTTTTCAACTATTTTTTATTTTTTAATTATTTAAAAAAACATAGACATAGACACGAACTCTTTCAACTGGTTAAATATTTTATCAACGATATTAAAGTATATTTATTAAATAGTGCTTTTAAAGAGCCAAATATATTCGCAGATTCGCACACAGTCTGCTCACGCACATGACTGAATCTGGTACTGCCAGCCACGTTGTCCCCAGTCCCCACACAGACTACGTCCCAAGAACCCGGTTAATAGGACAGGGACTAGTTTGTTTAATGTTATATTTTAAAAATAAATGTTTTTTTTAATAAAAAATATTTTTATGATTTTTTTGATATATTTATCTAAATATTTTTTATTTACAGAAGAAAAAAGGCTAATTTTACTTAAAAAATAATTTATTTTCTATTTTTTAAGAAATAAATCTTATTTACTTCTTTAAAAAATATTTCTATAAAAAATATTTATTTTAAAATTATTTTTTAAAATTTAAATTAACTCACCCAGGATTTCATGAAACTTTTTTTTTCTTTACCCCTATTGAATTGATTTCATGCAGTTTTTTAAAGGTGTAATAATTCTGCAAGTTCTATACTTTTATAAAAAAAAATCAAATTATTAATTTTTTTAATTACGTATCTGAATTTTTATTTTTTCATTTGAACTTTTCTGGTTTATTTTTTTATTATTAAAAATTAACTATAAACATTTAATTAGAAATACACATAGTGAATTGATGTTTTTGGAGTATGTTCTGAGCACAACAAAATTAGGTATGTGTACTTAATTTTTCGTAGAAATAATTAGATGGGAGAATTCAACTAAAAAAAGAAAAAAAAATCCAGAAATTCAATTAATAAAATCATTTTAAACCAAATTAAAAATTTGGTAAAATTATAGAGGCCCATAAATCAATTTAACATTTTCCTGATTGACAACATCTTGCACTGTTCGTCCTCGAGCTTTGGAATATTCATAATTCCATTCCAAATACGACAAGTTGAGGGGTGAGATTTTCTAATTTAATATTTTAAGAAAATTAGTACGTTAGCTTATGTAATATATATATATATATATATATATATATTGCTGAATGAAAAAAATATATATTTAGTAATATATAAGATTAGTTAAACTAAAAAATTAAATTAAATGTTCAATGAGATTAGGATAGATATGTCACTCAATGAGAATGATAACAATTCTTAAAAACATTGTGGCTTAAGAAAAACTCCTAAAAATGATCTTAAATAACAGTTCATAAAACCTGTATAAAAAAGTAGTTCATAAAAGCACTCAATCTCTCTTAAAAAAAACACTCAACCAATATAAGAATTCAGATTTATAATATAATAATTTATTATTTATTTAAACTAGCTATTGTTTTAATTTGTGCATTTTACAAGTTAAATTGTATGCCGCATATTAGATCTTATCATAAATGTCACGATTATAACATATAGGATATGGGTTTGATATGTATTACGGTACAAGACAAAAAAAAAAATCATACATGATAAATACTTAAGTTACTTGATAATTTTTTATGATTTACATTGTTTATTTGATGAATAATGAACAAAATAAATAAAATAATACAAATTCATTTATTAATATGTCGTTTTAATATTAATTAACTTAATATAATTTACTATTATTATATGTTACGTGAATTCAAAAAGACATAATATACAGTAAATTAAAAAATACACTTGAGTAAAAAGTCATGTAAATTATTTAAGTAATTACGTGACTTTAATAATAATCATGTAAGAGAATAAGCTAATCTTACATGTGTAATTCAAATAGATAATTAAGATTAAAACTAATTAAAATAATATTAATTATCTTTATATGGTTAAAATTAACTCCTCATACCTCTCTCTCTCTCAAACTCACTAAATATTTCCTACATAAATAATAATAATAATAATAATAATAATAATTCTTAAATTAATCATATGGAAAATCAAATTCTACTGTTTTTATAAAGGAGTTAAAAAAATTAGATAATACATAGTAATGAGCTAAATTGCGAGCAAACTTATGATCTCACTTAACTTGTAGTATATCATGAGTTATGGATCTAGGACCCTAAGTTAGAGGACAATTTATTTAATAAAATTAATTAATAATTATTATCATGAAAAGAAAAAAAATTAAAGATAAAGAATTCAAATATACTTAATTAAGAGGGAATAAAATATACATATGTATTAAAATATATATGTATTAAAATAAAATGAGAGGATGCATATGCACCCTTTCAGGTAAGTGTAAATCCGCCACTCCATCCATACATATTTAATGTTATTTTCTAAAAATTAAGAAATATAATAAATTTTCTTGATTATAATAAGATAATTGTAGGATTTCCTATTTTATCCTTTTTATTATTACTCCACAATATAAGCATGTATGAATTAATTAAAAATTAAGAGACAGTTAAACTGTAAAAGTATAATTAATTAAAAAAATTAATGTGATGTTAAATTTTGCAAACAACAAATAAATATTTTTTTTCTAAAATCCAACAATTAAAAACAAAGAGGGTACGTTACAAGCCCCATGTACATGATGAGTTGATTGTATCATTTAGAATAGGCAACTCACGATTGCACATCGAATTAAGCTTCCTTGAAGTGGTCATAGATTCCCATTTATTTTGTATCTAATCTGTCCTAGAAATGACAAAGCAATTAATACGTTTTTATTTACGTGGCTAATAACCTTTATAATTCATGATTACTTAAATAAATTATTTATTTTTAAAATTTCTAGATCTTATCATGTC
The DNA here is from genome assembly GCF_000004515.6 of Glycine max. NCBI lineage: Eukaryota > Viridiplantae > Streptophyta > Magnoliopsida > Fabales > Fabaceae > Glycine > Glycine max. The sequence continues at coordinate 10,616,678 of NC_038253.2, read as the reverse complement.
ATATAAACTTAAAAACTCTTTGTTCTAAAATTTATTTTAATGTTAAGATTGGTAAAGTGACTATTTAATTTTTTTCATCCCTGATTTGAAAAATATCTTATTTATTAATAGAAATAGTTAAGCAATGTTAACAACTATGCTTATATATGGAATGCCACAACAAATACTCTAATGACAAAATAATACTTCATTTGTACTTAAATATAAGAAACAAAAAAATTTAACTTAAATATAAACAAATTTTAACTACTTTAATTCTATTTAATAACAATATCTAAAAAAATATACTTTAATTAATTAGATTTTATTTTCAATAATTATTTTTTTATTCTTAATATCAAATTGTAATAAAAAGACACTTTAAATAATCTAAAATGCAAATAGAGAATTAAATGGTGTTGCATTAACTAACTTTTTTAATTAATGTAACAATTGATTGATTTAGTTTATATTTAAGTCCAGAGAATATATATATATATATATATATATATATATATATATATATATATATATATATATAAAATCAATTTACACAAACAACTGCGTTATATATAGATGCTCTAATTTACCTAAATTAAATAAGTGAACTACTTTATAAAAAAAAAAGTGAAAAACTTTGTCAAAAATAAAATAAAATAAATGAACCACCACCAAAATACTTTAACTAATGTGGGTCAAGTTTGAGAACATTGCAACGAATTGAATTCCTGCTAAATGAAATAAATGAACAACTACCGAAATAAATTGATGTGTGTCAACCGTCGAGTTTGAAATCCATTACAATCTGAATATTGATGATTGTATACTACCACTTCTGACACAGTACACACATAAAGAGATCGAGTTACATGTAGTTTAGCTAGTAAGAGTGCCACTTATTCTTTTATTTTCAATAGTAGCAAAAAAATAATAATAAAAATAGTATGTATAAAAGATATGTATTTTTATTGATCCGGTAACTAAATTATAATTTTATGTTATTTCCGTTTTTTTTAAGAAATACATAGGTATATATTTCTTGACGGTAAAAAAAAGGTATATTTTTCTTCTAATTAATAGGAATATAGATGTATTAATTACTAACTTATTTTTATAACATTAATTTATTGTGATTGTGAAGTACTTAATTTAAGACATACTTCTAATTAAAAGGCTGTTGGGTAAAAAATATTTGACTGATTACTTGGAGGGGCTTAAGAAAAATACTACTTGGTATTGAACTTGAAGAGATTTATACAAATAATACTTTGTAATTTGTGTATAAATTATATTAAAAACTCAATTGTGTGTCAATATCTGAACATAATCTTGGACTGGAGTGAGACGAATCAACATTAATCTCTTGAATGATTTTCTCTTGTATCTTATTTAACGTTGTGTTTCAAATAATGATTTATATTTGTTTTTAAAAAGGTTTATTTTAAAAGTTGTTTGATACCATCTGATTAAACAAATTATACATAGTCTTTCAAAAAGATTTGCAATTTTTTTTTAAACACAATTAATTGCTCCTTCTTGTGTTTCCTTGTGTTTTGAAGTTTGATATGAGAGCTCAATCTGTAAGGATTGAACACTTAATAATGTTAGAAGACAAAGGTCTATGATGACAAATCTTGAAGGACAATTTATCCAAAAAAAAAAAAAAATTCCTTGTCAAGGCCTCCAACCTTCAATGGAGAAAACTATGCTTATTAGAGAGATTGGACGAAGATCTACCTTAAATCCACGCAATACAATGTCTAGGCAATCACGTTGATCAAGTGTTTAGTAATTCTCTTATGCTTTGTTACTTGCTCTGATATTTATTTGTTTCTGTATGATCTGATATCTCTTTGAACATAGTACAGCATTACGAGTTTACGACTAGCTTGATTGATAACTTTGTTGTAAAAGTTGCACTTTCAAACTCATATTTATTTGTTATCATAAAAAAAATGAGAGAATATAAAGCCATAAAACGAATTAAAACCCTCAAGTCACATGAAATATTTTAAAAAATATTGATCTTACAAATTCTTTGATCAAAAGTGAATGTAGAGATAGATTTATCATACAAAACTTGGTACAGATGCTCAACATGATTCTAAAACAATGTAACCATAAAAAATGTTAATTATTGAGAAAAATAACGAGCTGGTGAACAATAGGAAGCAACGCATTCATACTTCAATAGTCTTTTGGTTAAGAGCCATGTATCTCCACCTCTCTTTCTCCACAAAGTCAGCATCCAGGAACCTAGAAAGAAAAGCCCATAATCTGTAGATATCTTCGAAGTTTGTCAAGAGGCCCAGTGCAGCAGTGACAACAAAAATCCCAGGCTCATGGCTACGTGTCTTTTTCTTGGACAGGCCCAATCCTTCAACCTCAGAACAACCTCTTGTTGTTTCTGAGGCCCAATGTCTCTCCTCTTCATTCTTGTCAGAGAACCTTATATTTCTCAAATATGAGCTCCCTAAAGAGATGTTGTTCCTATCAGCAAGCTTCTGCACAAGTGCAGGATCACATTTCTCCCCTTTCCAGTCAAATACATTAAATGCCACAGCGGGTCCTCGGATAGAACTTATCTTCGGCCCATAAATCCTAATTAGGGAAATACTATTTTCATGATGTGGATGTTTAAGACTCATTAGTGCATTAACCAGCCAATTGACCAAGTACTTGGTCCTGCTACTAATTAGTAATAACCCCACCGAGTCTGCATGGTCTAATCCTCTACAATGAATCTCAAAGCCTTCATTTTTAGTACCTAATCTGTTTGTATCTCTAGATGAGTCAAAGGGTATTATGTTTAACTCCTCTATTTCTGTTGCAGATGATGCCCCATCTTGCTGCTGATGATCTGCTTCATCAGTTTCAATAACTACTTGTTCATCAGTCTCATGTCTATATGCTGGGACAAGGCTTATGATTCCTATGCTTGTGGCATAACCAGGATCTTTCAAAGAAGATACACTAGACTTTTTCACAAACAAGCACCCAAAACCAGAAGGATTTTCACCAAAAACTTTGTAGAACGAGCAAACCATGAAATCAGGCTTAAAAAGTGACATACCCAAGGTGCCCATTTCCTTAGGTTTCAACCCACACACATCAAGCATAACACGCCACCCATTTTCTTGTGCCATGGACATCCAAACATAGGAATATGGTGCTCCTGTGACCCTCGAATGAATTGGGAAAACAAATAAACCTCCTTTTGATCTCTTTTCCCTTTTGTTCTTCGTTACCATCTTCTTTAGTTTCCTCCACTCCAATCTGAGGTTTGGCCAGGAGAATTCTGCTGACAAGACATGCACCCCTTGCTTCTTGCAGCTCTCAATCATCACATCCAAAGCCTCGCTGCTATGGTCATACACTGTGAGGAGCTGTCTATTGTTTTGAAATTGGAAAGAATCAGCTACAATTTTAAAAGCAGATACCTCATTAGCAATGAAAACAAGGGTGTACTCAGCTTCGGAGACATTCATGAAAGACATGATTCTCTTTCTGATTCTGGATTCTAGTTCTGACTCGTGTCCACCGTATAGAACCTGCGACTGCAAGTTCACTGACTTGTATGATATATCAAAGAAGGATGCATCTGATCTGAAGTAAGGAAATGAGGATGAAGAAGAAGAAGCAATTGTGGGGTAAGAATAAGATATTCTTTGTTGCTGATAGTAGGAGAAAAGGCCATAACCGGTGTAGTCGAAGCAGGCGTTGGAGTGGTTGCTCAAGTGATGGTATTCTAGGGCTCGAATTTGATCGACTTCAGAAGTTGTTGTGGAGAACTGAGGGAATGCTTTGGTGAAGCTGATGTATGAGTCTTGCAAAGATGGGAGGGACTCGTGGTTGGTGAAATTTGTGTGTGGGTGAAGGGTGGAAGATGTGGCTGCGACGAAGTCATCGTGTGATGAAGTTACATTATTATTATTGACGACTTTGGGCTTGGAAGAAGTAGTTCTATGGGACTTCTCAGAGGCAAGAAGTGGAGATGGGAAACAGCCATTAAAGCAGGGTTGTGATGCTGCTGCTTCGGCACGAGATGGGTGCATTTTTGGTTCTTTGGAAAATTGGACTTGGTCTTCCCCTCCAAATTTCAAAACATTGACTTAAAGGTTTTGTTTGTAAATGGCTTAATAATTCATGGTACTTCAACCACCAAAAAGTCTTTTTTTTTTTTTTTTTTTTTTTTGTAGAAAGCGGTTAATTATCTTCAACTTCATACAATTCTGATTGAGGCAATAAGATCACTGTAATGTAGAGTTGACTACTGGTTATGGCAATACTTATTTTCTTAACCAACTAAATTGGGAAGTTCGTGACGTATTTATTACCGAAGGTGTTGATCTATAGATTCGTTCATTAATACTTTAATAGGGTTAGAAATTACCGGTGAGGATCATTGTCCACTACAGCTACGTTTGGAAGGGGCTGGTCCATATTTATGTGGTGATCTCAATTCTCATCTGAAGGTCCATACCATACCATTAGAGCCCATCTTAGTCAAGATGAAAAGTGGTTGTGGTGCTTTTCTTAAAAGGGACAAAAACGGTATTGGAAACTTTGGAACTTTGTAGTCGTAAATATGAGGATATCATAAACAGCAAAAGTTAAAAGGAATTATATATATATATATATTAGGGTGGGTTTTCACAGTTATATAATTAGCACCCAGGAGTTAGCACAATCATCAATCATATAGAGGCTAGTGGTTTGGGATAATGACATTGACAGTGTTTTAGACGTGAGTTATGAGCTTATGGTACATGTTGTTTGTTATCCTTTTTTATGAGTCTCTTACTTGGAACCGGTCCACCACGTGACGGTTTGAGTGAGTCAACTAGAATTAATATGCAGCATCTGATAAAAAATTGACGTGGCCTTTTTATGAACGTATCCTTTGGTGGTTGGACCGGCCACTTTGACTTGCTTCATGATTTGCCCCCACCATTTGGCTTTAATTTCACGTTGGTGGAGTTCAAATCCTTTGTCCGAGCTACTATGGATATATACTCAAATACGAGATTAATTGTTACCATGTGCAAATCCTTTGTCCTAGTATGGATCCTCAAATACAACTATACAAGATTAACTATCGACGTTGTGATTGGAATAATTATCTTTGAATTTTTTAAGTAAATTACTGGGCATGGCAACAGTAGAGTTTTTTTTAGCACATGTACATGTAATTGTGGGGTTTTAAGATAATGTAATTGTGTTTTCATGTCTGGCTGTGGGCAAGTAAGCTCTAAGTCAGTATCTCTTTTGTTTAGCTGTGGGGATGTTTCCTTTTCTATCTTGGTAACATCTTTTGCCAGGTTTTGTTTTATTAATAAAGGTTTAATCACTCATTTAATTTCTATATTTTTACTTTTTATAATTTTAAAATATTTTTTTTAATTCTTATAGTTTTAAAATAATTTTTTTAGTCCTTATAATTTACATTTCAATCATCTTTGTAGTTTGAAATTAATTTTTTTAGTTTTTATAATTTACATTTTAATTCTCTTTTACTCCCTATAGTTTGAAAGTGATCTTTTATTTCCTTTTAGTCCTTATAATTTGTATTTTAATTACCTTTTAATTTTTAACATCAAGTACTATTATCAATTACGGTCAACTATAAAAAATATCTATAAGTAATTCGTAACTAATTTATCACAAAATAATTTATAATAAAAAAATAATTAATAATTTATAACTAATTTGTAACTAATTATTTTTATATTTTTTTGTAGTAAGGACTAAAAGATAACTAAAATACAAATTATATGAACTAAAAAAATAACTTTCAAATTATATAAATTAAAAGAGAATTAAAATACAAATTATAAAGACTAAAAAATAACTTTTAAATTATAGGAATTAAAATATAAACTATAAGAACAAAAAAATAATTTTAAACTATAAGAACTAAAAAATATAAATCGTGAAACTATACGATCAAATAAATAATTTAACCATTAATAAATCTGGCCTTTGAAAAATAACTATGAAGAAATATCAATTTTAATACTACCTTTGGTCATTATTGTCCTCCTAATCATACTTCACATTACACCAAAGCATCGAGAGATGAGAATATGACAAAAACGAATTTCTATCATATAATTTTAATAGATGAGTTAAAATTAAAATAAAAAATAATAGTTTTGACTAATTATGTAATTAAGATATTTTCTCTCACCCTTCTCTCTTTATAAGAATTATTACTTTTGTAATTAATGAGAACTATAATATAAATATAGATTATTATTATATCATATTTAAATAATCAATATTAGAAGATAATTTCAGATGAGAAAAAAAGTTATGTACTAATAATATAAAAAATTTACATGATCATTTAATTATAATTTATTATGTATGATAAATTTATTAATTTTTAAAATAATTATTTTAAAATAATTTAAAGGTGATTTGTGATAAGATGAAAGATATTTTCTTTTATACTTAATAAACATTAAACTCAACTAATAAAATCAACATTTTCTTTTATATCTATCTATGATATAAATGTCGACGTTTTAAAGTGCAAGTATAGAATTGCAAATTTATACAATTATCACATTGTTGACCATTAGTAATTGCGACAATATTTACAATAGTGAGTAATAAATTAATTAACAGTTAAATATAAAAGTTTCTATGTTAAAAAATTGTTGTAAATAGAAAAAAATAATTGTTATATATATATATATATATATATATATATATATATAATATTTTCATTTCAAATAACCAAATATCAAATATGATGGTTATACTTTATAGAATTTTATTAATATCAAATATCAAATAGAAAGTATGAATTTCGTTTTGAAAAATTAAAGAGAAAGAAGGTCAAATAATAGAATGATTGCATTACTCGTTTTATTTATTGAAAGTTAAATATTAAAATAATTTATTATATATAAAAATTTCTAAATAAATTTGCAGTCAAGTTAGAAGACTAAAATAAGAAAGATTTAATCATACAATTTGTCACTTAATTATATTTTAAGGTTCAATTGTTTAAAATAAAATAATTATACATTTTTTTGTCAGATTTGTTAATTATGTGACGAAAATTAGAATTTTTTGCATATGTTGTACACATAATTAATGTAAAACGTTTGTATTTTTTTAAATTGATCGTTTGACAATGGATGTAAAAAAAAGTCCTCAACTTGACTCAAACTTAGTCTTTTGTGTCGATTGTCAAACAACCGATGCAAAAAATATCGATTTACATCAAATAATTAATGAATCCGAAAGAAAGGATATATTTGTTTTATTTTAAACATTTGAGGGATCAAATTGAACCTTAAAATATAAATAAGAGATCAAATATATAATTAAACCAATAAAAAATGGTGATTAACTATACATTAAGAGTTAAGATTATGTTTAGATAAATTTTTCCATAAATATTTATATGATAAAAAATATGAAGATAAAAATAAAATGTATTGAACTACTTTTTATACTAAAATGAATTTATACATTTTAGTTTTGGAAAAGTGAGAAGAAAATAACTTTTATAAAATTTAAGTATTTTTAGACATGTTTGAGTTCTTATTAAAATTGTAGTGACATGTGTTCATTTGAACATCTAATATACGAACACAAAAGATAATCTTTAGATCCGTTGACAAACATAATTCTGGGAACTACAAACATTTAATCAAACATGCACTTCATCTTATAAGAGAAATTCAAATCATTTTATCTTTTTATATAATATTTGTAGAAAAGTTTATTCAAACAAAATCTAAGTTATTTGAAAAAAATTGTCTTAAGTCCCAAAACTTGTAGACACAACCTTGCATGGAGTATCAGGTGACACATAAGTGAGTAGTAAAAATTGTGTCTAGACCTTCATCAATAAATTGTCCTAAAATCTTTTTTTTCTTGCAGTGATATATGCATTACCCTAATGATTACTCATTATTATATTTCTGGGAGTCATATATATATATATAATAAAAAGTGAGTGCAACACAATTAACGGTTAGTCTTGGTTAAACTAGAGAGATCATTTTCTTTTTAATAGAATACACAATTAAAAACTTCATCCATATTATAAGATGTTACAATAATTCAAATAATTGACGCAACAGTGTAAGGTCACGTCATGTTCACATGAGTGAAAATAATCTATCTAGCGAAAATCTGTGTTCGGTGTGTAAAATTTTCTTGGATCAAAGATAAATATACACCGCGAACGAGTTTAATTTCCAATCAAGTGGGTTAGAGAACACCCATAATCTCTAACCTAAGACCAAAAAAATATATGTTGCGCTGATGTGCATTAATTTACACATAATAAAAATCAACAACACATAATTAATTGAGAATATAAAATAAAAACTAAGTAAATATATATATATATATATATATATATATATATATATATATATATATATATATATATATATATATATATATATATATATGAGTGTGTGTGTGTGTGTGAGATTTGAAATCAATGAATAATATCCTTTGATCACATCAAGAAAGTTGTGTTTGTTTAACTACATATCCATTAAACAAGAATCACTTGCAGGACAACTCTTCTTTGGCGCATCATTTGGGAACTCGAGTGTGTGCGATGTGCCAAAGAAGAGAGGTCCTGTAACTAATTTGCTTATCGTTCTCAAACTCTACTCAATGAGTTAGAACATCTCTTGTGTTGTGTTTTTTCTTGATAGTAAGCCAGACAGCTCCTAGAGGAATTTATAGTGAGCTAAAGAGGCAGCATATGCTAGCATATCCTAGAAGAACATGTCTTGTGTTGTCTCTGAAAAAAGGACCACCAATTCTTGCTCCAATGTTGACATATTCTTGGATCGCTTTGTCTTGAATTCTCTATCACTCCAACCATGTTTGGGAGATCATGGATTGAGGAACACTGGAAAAGGTAGAGATGCTTGCTTACTTTTTTAAACGTATAAAAAACTGGCAACAAATATCGTGGCCGATGGAATATTCCATGTTATATTATTCTTGATGGAGTGTTTTTCTTTTCCTCATTTTTCTTTTTCAAACCTAAGATAGCAGCAGTTTGAAAGGTATGTAGATACACATGTGTAGATGCGTACACAATTATATCTTTGGTTTTTTAGTTGGTAAGCATCTGTAGATTTTACGAAGATATTTAACATATTAAAAATAGAAATTGAAAAATATACATTTAAGAATAAATAATTTTTTGACTCATATGTCATGAAGAGTGAACCTACCTGTAGAAATTAAGGAAAGGGGAGATAAAATATTAAATAAATTTTGCCATATATGAATAAGTTATTTATGCCTTAATGTTAAATTTAGATAAAATTTAAAAATATAAATTAATGAATAATATATAAAAATACTATCACTATCAAATAGTTAAGGTAAAATTCATATATATATATATATATATATATATATTATTTTATCACATTTTTTAGTTTATTTCATTTTTTATTTTTTAATTTCCCTCTATCTCTTTTACTTTAGGGCTATAATGTTGATATTTATAGGAATAAAGATAAAGTGTATTATGAGAGACTCAACTCAATCTATACATTACAACTTAGTATTTGGATCCCGAGAGACTAAAAGGAAAGTGAAAGGAAGAGAGAGATAGAGACTAGAGAGGAATTGTGCTGGAAAGGATCTGAATACCATGGCTTAACTGATAGAGGTGACTTGATAAGACGAGAAAATGAACTTAATTAATATAAAATTACTATATAATAAATACAATGAAAATATAAAATAATACTTTAAATTACCTAAATTTTTAAAACTCACTGAAAATAGTTTTATTGATTAAAGATTTGTTTTATTAATGATTTTTTATATTTTATTATATTTATCGTAAGTATAAATTAAAGAAATAAGAAAAATAAAAATTTAGTTGATCTGGACTTCAAGTAATTAATTAAGTATAAAAATATTAATTTGAACAAAAAGGTTTTACTGATCAATATTTTTTTTCTGATTCAATTAAATTAGTCACATGACTAATAAAATATTCAGATGATGATAATACAAGTATTATTACTAATAATAATAAACGTGGAAGCAGTATATCATATTTCATGGATACCTTGCAAAATGCTTTTCCCAAGAATAATAGAAAAAAAAGTTGTGCACTCCTTTCTACCTTAAAAATTGTCTAATGATTAAAATCTTTGCTTCTTTAAGAGCTCATTCCATAGGGTTATATACTATAGAATATGCAGTCTTTAGTATTTTTATTCTACGAGCATATATATGATCAATTATTCTAACAAAATTCGTTATACTAAATAAATAATTGGTGATATATTGCGAAAAACTTACCTTCCACTAGAATGGCTGCCATAGTTATTATTTAACCATCCTTACAAATACCCCGTCAATATCCGTCCAATTTATGCAAACCTCCCCCTTTACAACTGGTAATCTGGTATTGTTTACAATTGTTATCAACTGTTTTTTATATATATATATATATATATTATTCTCCAATTAAAATTAAAATTTGACCTCAATAAGATATGTAATGTAAGGTGGTTACTAATTAGGATTTTAAATAATTAGTTCTAATTATCGAAATAAATTTCTAATTTTAATTTTAAAACCTCAGAAAATACTTAAATAATGTTATACCTAAATTTTATTCTTACAAAAATAACTCATCCACACCACGGTCGTAATCAAAACAAGAGAAGATCCCTCCGTCCCTCTTCTAGTTTCACTTCATCGATTACAGGAACAATGTTTAATTTGTTATTTTTCTCATTGAAAGGTTACTTCACAAATCATTCTCACAAGAATTTGTTTTTCCTCAGTGACACGAAGACACTTTGTTGAAAGGAAAACTATACAACTTATTGCTCTGTTTCAGCAGCAGCAGCCGCACCACCTAGTCTCTCGCTCAATATTTTCACTCCCATATACCTGCATCAAATTGAAAATGCCAACAATCAACACGTGTTAAAATCAAATGGGACAAATGAATGGTGAAATTAGTCTTAAAATTGCAATTTGCTGTCACTACGTAGTCTTTAGATTTGATGAAATAAAAAAACATGTCCTTGAAACTGTAATTCATTTGATATAAGTTCCTAAATTAAAGTCACATATTACATATTATATGAAAATATTAGGAGTATATATACATACATACCTGCCAAGCATCATAACAGTGGCCTGAGGATTAGTTCCAGGAGAGTAGTTAAAGGTGGAGCCATCAATAACACGCAGTGCATCCACACCAAGAAGCTTGTAGTCCCTATCAAGAACCTTCCCTACTTGGCAGCCACCGTGGTAGTGCCAAATGGTCATGACAGTGTCTCTGCAATACTGTTCCAAAGAAAGTGAAGAATTGGTGTGCTTGGGCAACAAGTTAACGGGGGCACTTGCGGTCAGGTTGAGCAGAACGGGCACTGGCATGTTGGGGTATCTGAAGGGAGAGAAAGCTTTGGACTCGATTATCTTCTCCACGGTGCTCAGGCCCTGCACGCATCGCTGCAAGTCTCGAGGGTCCTGGAAGTAGTTGAAGGTCACTGATGGGTTGTCGTTCGGGTCGCGGGTTCGGAGCTCCAAATGCCCGCTTGAGATTGGACCCATGATTTTTTCCAATATGAATCCTCCTCTGAAGGCTGCTTGTTCTAGAGTTTCCATCAGTTCTGTTGCCTTGGCCAGGGCCTCTGGGGTCCTTTCCTTTGGAGGCACCGTGGAGAGTTGCCCAATCTGCATTTCGGAACCTTTTGTGAGTAAATTCAAATCAAAGAGATGGTTTGTAACTTGTAACTTGTAAGTAACCTTTCATTATGCAACAACAACAACAACGTGTATACCTTGGGGGAGAACATTCCGTAGTCTTTTGGAGAACCACCGGCAAAGTTTTCACCACTGGCAGCTTCAATGTAGCTGCCAAAACTGGTGATGCCCACCACCTCAATCAGAGAGACCTCTACGGGGACAGGAGAAGGGACAAAGATGGCGTTCATGGGGTTGTCAGTCATTCCCTGTCCTACTAATGGCTGATTCAATGTTATTCTGATGTTGTGGGCTTTAAGGTGCTCTCTGGGTCCAATTCCACTCAACATTAGAAGTTGTGGGCTTCCAAGTGCACCGGCTGAAACAATTATCTCGTTCCTTGGATCGGCCTTCAGGTACACTTTGTGTCTTCCACCCAATGAATCTCTAAACACCACTCCATGGGCCGTTGGTTTTGATCCCTCTGCTCCATTTCGATTAGGGAAATTAATGAATGGGTTACTCAAATAACAAGAGAAAAGAAATGATAGAAGCATATTCTCCACACATTTCTTTAAATACGCTTTTCTATTGTTTTAAATTTATAAAAAAAAAATTACTAGATTGTGTGAGCCATACGTTTTATTTAATGATTTTTATCATGATTTTGTCATTTTTAATATTTTTTTTGTTAATAATAAAAAATGTGTTAAAAAATATATAACGGAGAAAGTGTTCACTAACACTCCTCATACAAAATACCAGTCTTCAAAATAAATTTGCATATCTGCTCACTTCAATTCTCTCAAAATTCTACATATTCTTCCTTAACACATTTTCGATTATTATTTGAAATTTGAGTTTCAAAAATTGTTGAAAAAACTGTGCTATCATTTCTATTTTCTGAATTTCATCTTACTAAATAGACTAAAATGAAAATGGGGCCATTGGAAAGTATGGAAAGCACCTTTGACTCTAAACAAGATCCTATGCACAGTGGCATCCAAAAGCACAGTAATTCCAGTGGGTTTGGCATATTCCAGAAGATCAGCAGCGGTGTGTCTGAAGCCATTCTGGTCAAAGATGGTGCCCCCTACCTTAGTCCCATCAATATGGTCATAAGTGAAGCCATTATTAGGCACCACACCTATCTCTATTAGTCCATCCCGCACAGCTGACTGCCACTGCTTCAATTGTGGTTCAAACGCCACTATCTTCTCCACCCATTCGTACGACTCATTCACTGCCCTTCCATCCCACCCCGCTTCCCTACCCATAAACAATCAATTCATATCATCAATCACCTATGTGTACACACACACAATGCACCATTCATTATCTCCAAATTTTGTACTAAAATATTATTTTGTTCTTTATCTAATAAAACTAAATCAACAAAATATGATGCATCATCATATACACTTTTGGAATATTATGCAGATATTATACGTACACCTTATGCATACATAAGAAAAGTGGAAGGCTGCATAATTTTGTATTGCGTGTACCTTACATATTGAGGGCTAGCGCGAGTGTAAAAGCCAGCGTTCAAGCAACTTCCACCACCTAGGACGCGGGCTCTTGAGTTGATGACACCGTCTTCGGAGATGAAACGCTGAGCGGGGGAGGTAGGGGAGGTGTCGGAGAGGGCAGCACCGAAAGCAGCTAAGTCGGAGATGTTAGGGTTGCCGTAGGGCGACCCACCACGTTCAAGGAGCAATACGCTGTAATTTTGGGACAGTGTTGCAGCTAAAGGGCACCCTGCGGTGCCGCCGCCAATTACGATGTAGTCGTAGTATGATACGTCTGGTGCTGTTGTTGCATTGTGCATAAATGTGTAGTTCGGAACTGTAAACATAATGAGCAACACCCAATTCGTTAGATTTTCCAACGATTCTAAAATTTTATACTGGTTTGAAAGTTGAAAGAATCATAAAAGGAGAAAAAGGAATTGATGAATAAAAACCTTCTTAACTAGGATTGTAGCCACGAGAAAATGTTTACGGTTTGTCCAAATCAAGAAAATGGATGATGCCGATCGATAAATTTTCAAGAAACTGCTTGGTGTTTTCGATCAGCAGATTAATTACTACTCTCTCTTAAAATAAATGTATAAAAGAGTGTAATAATTTTATAAAATTAATTTTAATATTAATAAAAAATTAATATTATATTAAAAAGTTAAATATAATATTTATTTTAAAATAAAATTTCTCTCAAATACAATACTTATTTTAAAACAGAAGAAATACATGACACTATATTAACTATATTTAATTACTTGAACTAATAGTAAATTATTTATTATTTATTTATATTTAATAAATACTTTTTTTTAATAAGTAGTGTTATTTTAGTTATCCTAACTTTAACTTTCTTTATCTTTCTTTTGTAAGTGTTTCTGAATATATGTGAGAGAAATTAAGCTCATTGGTGCATCTATCATTATCTATGATTTATAGTCCTACTTAGCTAATTAATGGCCATGTGCTAGTTAGTTAAGGGAATTTACTTTTATTGAGTTTCTCCTTGCCGCAATTATTATACTTCCTTAACTAGTTAGCCAAAGACACAGCAGTAATTTGGTGAAATTGTATCTGGCTATACGATAACTTCAAATTAAATACTGTTTCACGTATTAATACATGTGAAAGTTTATTTGATGACTGGAAACATGTTATAAGGGTTTCCCCTCGTTAAGCAAGCTCCAGGTAGGGTTGTTCAACTGATTATCTAACTCAAGCTATAAACTAAAATGAACTAGGAGTTAAAAAAACCAAATCCTTTTTAATAGAATACTGAACCAAAGAAACAATTCAATTTGGGAATAATTATTTTCCGGTTTAATGCGGTTCAGTTTAGTTTTTTATTTTATTTTTATACCGAATCAAACTACGGTTGTTAAAAAAATATCAATAAACTAAATTCAACCATGAACTAAACTGAACTCAGGAGTTCAAAAAATTAAACCATTTTTAGCAGTGTATTATCGGACCATTTTTTTATATTAATTTCGAATGAACAATTTTCTAGTTCGGTTCGTTTAATTTTTTATGCGGAACCCAACCATAAATATACCTAAATACGGGACGTGTCCCGCACGCTCCGCATAATGCCAAAAAAAAAATCATCAACCATTACACTAAGGTAAACATTGCACGCTCAAAAATCCACAACATCACTAATTCACTATTATTATTTTTAGATTTTTAAATAATCATAGTTTAGTGTTTTAATAAGTATTAAAAGTTCTATATATTCTTACCGTTTTTAACATATAATATATTTAATTAAAGGATTTTGCTAATGGTACTTGTTAAGAAATCAAACCGCAATGCAGTAAGAAGTTTGTACTAAAAATCATGTTGGGAATGCATTAGAAATTACAATGGAGTGAGTGTATTAATAAAATTTTAAAATAACAAATTATACTTTTAATTTCTTAATTAGTTTCATAATGGGACTGGTTAACATTTATCTTAATTAGGTTTATCTTTTTTTCTATCAGGACAGGCTGAGCTCATTTGCAATAAAACCATGCAATATTTGATTGATCTACACAAGTAAATAACAATTCATTTTACCGTACCGCACCATCTAGTAAAAATATCAAAAGATATATATGAATAAAATAAAATTAGTATATATCTTAATGATTTTTTAACATGACAGATAATTGGAAATAAATTAAAAATTTCAAAATAATTATCATTATACTTCGAAATTTTACTAATTAATTACTGACCAAACTCCATTGGACACCATATTGTACCTGTTTCTGCCTGCAATGTACTACACTATAATGTAATCTAACTAACTCCAATCTGTAAATGACTAAAAGAGAGTAAATAATTACCTTTTTGGGAAGCACAATGTTGGGTTGAGAAGAGAATCCCAGCAAGAGCAGCAAAAAACAGCTTCCACCACAAAACACCCATTGCAGGTATACAACTCAGCTCAATTTTGAGGCACAGAAGTATATATATATATATAGCTAACCCTTCAAGTGATGAGGCCTTTTGAAGAACCGAGCTAAACTGAAATAAACTCTTGTTCCTATTTACATACAGTTGAAACCACAGCGATCATGACGGCCATATATATTTGAGCAAAATATAAAGATTACTGGATGTTTATGTCGCCGAAAACTAATTGAATTGCGGGGACCCACAGTGTATAAATACTAAAGAAAATGAAGAGATTTTGTAGTGGCATCATTCAAAATCACCTTTCGATGTCCTTGCCTTGCAAATATATACACCAACGAAATTAAAATTGTGGAACACATAATTTGGAAAGACAGTTGGGTTTTATTAATTGCACCTAACAGTTGGGTTTTATTATAATTGCACGTAATATGAAGATACAAGAGAATTTTCAACAAGTGCACTAAAATGTGCTACAAATAGTCAAATCAAAATAAATCCTAATTGGTACAATAGAGACAAGAAGATATAACCCCAAAATATAGAGCAGGTAAAGCAAAACACTTATCTCTCTCTACATATATCTTTTTCCAGATCCAACCGGACAATTTGAAGTATCACGTGTGTAGAACCTACTGTCTAAAAATCAGCCCGATCCAACGGGTGAACAAATCTGCAGTTGCAATCTAAAAAATGCTCTCGAGTGGATATGCGAAAATCACAATAATTTTTCCTCTCCTTCTTTCTTTCTCAATGATTTGTAACTGTTTTTCCCTCTCAAATGAGTCTCTCTCACTGTATCTCACTCTCTAATTTGACCCCTCTTCGCTTAAATAAGTGAGACATACGGTTCTTCTCATTTGGGCCTTTATTCCACATAGGAAGAGAGCCTAAAAAACCTCAAATCGGCGATCTCATAGCAAGTTTCAAACTTCCCTTTCTTAGTAATGCCTTAGTCATATCAGCACCACTAAAGGATTTCACCTTCAAAGGGCCACAAACATCTAAATGCACCAATCAAGCAACTCAGATTTTGTGGAGGGAGGATGCTTCTTGAAGGATACTCTGGTTTGCTTACCAACCATGCAACGAGAATATTTCTCCAAATTTGCATTCTTCAATCCTGGAAGTATATCCTTCTTGGCTAAACAATTCAGCCCCTTCTCACTGATATGACTAAGCCTTCGGTGCCACAAAGATGCCTCTATATCCATAGCATTCACATTGTCTCTAGCAACCAAAGTTTTTGCCCAATACAACTTTGAAATTTTCTCCCCCTTGGCCACAACCAGGTTACCCTTGGTGAGTTTTCACTTTCCAGACCCAAAGTGGTTATTATAACCAACATCATCAAGTACATGCACAGAGATCAAATTAAAGCGGACATCTGGAGCATGTTTCACTCCCCTAAGTAGCAACTGCATTCCTATGTTGGTTTGCAAACAAACATCACCAACATCAATCACCTTGGACACGACATCATTACTCATCTTCAAGACTCCAAAATCACCTAGAGTGTAAGATGTGAAGAACTCCTTCCTGGCTGTAACATGCAGTTTAGCACCACTATCAATTATCCATATATTCTCATCAGATACAAGATTAAGCGAATCATGGTCATGGAGAATAACAAGATCATCACTGGTAGCAGTAGTCACACGGTGATCATCATGATCCTTCTCTTTTTGCTTACCCTTCTTGTCTTTATTCTCCTTCTTTCATAGAAAACAATTCCTCTGGATATGCCTTATTTTGTGACAATAATGACACTCAACATTCTTGTACCAAGATCTGAACTTGCTTCTGCTCTTGTCTTTACCACCCTTCATATGTGCCTCCATCGTTCAAGCAAGTAGAAAAAATAGTCCCTTAACCAAGAGCTTTGATACCACTCTGATGGGGGAAATGAGCCAATACAATAACAAACTCTATACAAAGTAATAAGTAGCGGAAATAAATTCCCCCAAACTTGTAAGAACCTGTAAGAAGTACCAATAAAATATAGAGGGCAAAATAAAAATTAAAAAAAAAACAAAGACACTATTTGTTTAATGTGGAAAACCCTTCAATGCAAGGTAAAAACCACCGGTCGTCCAGACCAAACAAATAACTCCACTATAATCAATGAAGATACAAGAGAACCTCCAACAAGTGCACTAAAACGTGCTACTAATAGTCAAATCAAAATAAACCCCCAATTGGTACAATAGAGACAAGAAGATAAAACCCCAAAATATAGAGCAGATAATACGAAACATTTATCTCTCTCTATAGATATCTTTTTCTCCATCTAACCGGACAATTTGAAATATCACGCACAGAGAACCTGATGTCCAAAACTCAGCCCAATCCAACAGTGAACGAATCTGTAGTTGCAATCTGAAAAATGCTCTCAAGTGGATATGCGAAAATCACAATGATTTTCTCTCTCCTTCTTTCTCTCTCAATGATTTGTAATTGTTTTCCCCTCTCAAATGAGTCTCTCTCACTGTTATGTGTCTCTCTCTAATCTGACCCCTCTCCACTTAAATAAGTGAGACAAAATGAGCCTTCTTATTTGGGTCTTTACTCCACATACGAAGGAAGCCCAAAGAACCCAACAAATCTCCCCCTCACAACTATGTGGAGGTGATCGCCAAACCGACGATCTCACAACAAACTTCAAACTTTCCTCTTAGTAATGCCTTAGTCATCATATCAACACCATTATCATCAGTATGGATTTTGGCCAACTCCAACAACTTAGCATCTAAAGCATCTCGTATCCAATGATACCTGGCATCAATATGCTTAGACCTTGAATGAAAGGTTGAGTTCTTACCAAGATGAATAGCCCTCTGACTATCCACAATAGTAGATATTTATCCTCAACAAAATCAAGCTCCTGCAAGAATTTCTTCACCCATAGCAACTCTTTGCATGCTTCGGTAATGGCAATGAATTTTGCCTTTGTAGTAGACAAAGCTACACACTTTAGTAGCTTGGACTCCCAAGTCATAACTCCCCCTGCAAATTTAATCGAATAGCCCGAAGTGGACCTCCTGGAATCAATGTCTCTAGCCATATCTGAGTCTGAGTATCCCACCAAAGTAGGCTTATCACCATCAAAAACAAAGCCTCATATCAACAGTACCATGAAGATACCTCAAAATCCATTTCACAGCATTCCAATGCTCTCTACCTGGGTTTGACAAGAATCTACTGACTGTACCAACAACATGTGCTATATCTGGTCTTGTGCATACCATTGCATACATCAAACTTTCCACCGCAAATGCATAAGAAACCCATTGCATATCTAATTTCTCAGCTTCATTTGATGGACTCTGTTTAGAACTCAACTTAAAATGAGTAGCAAGAGGAGTGCTCACCACCTTAGCCTTTTTCATCTAGAATCTCTGCAACACTCTTTTGATCTAGTGTTCTTGTGACAACCACAACTTCTTCTCTTTTCTGTCACACATGATTCTTATGCCAAGAATCATTTTAGAAGCTCTCATGTTCTTCATGGCAAATGGCTCACCCAATTGCTTCTTCAACCCGTCAATCCTGGAAACATTTTTCCCAAGCAAGTAGAAAAAATAGTCCCTTAACCAAGAGCTTTGATACTACTCTGATAGAGAAATAGGTCAACACAATAACAAACTCTATCAAAGAGTAATAATCAGCGGAAATAAATTTTTCCAAACTTGCAAGAACCCGTGAGGAACACCAATAAAGTATAGAGCACAAAATAAATGAAAACAGAGACACAATTTGTTTAACGTGGAAAACCCCTTAATGCAAGGGTAAAAATCACAAGTCGTTCAGACCAAAAAAATAAATTCACTATAATCAATGAAGATACAAGAAAACCTCCAACAAGTGCACTAAAACGTGCTACAAACAGTCAAATCAAAACAAACCCCTAATTGGTACAATAGACACAAGAAGATTTCCCCAAAATATAGAGCATATAATGCAAAATACTTATCTCTCTTTACAGATATCTTTTTCCCGATCCAACCAAACAATTTGAAGTATCACATGCGTATAAATTTTTGTCCAAAAATCAGCCTGATCCAACGGTGAGCGAATCCACAGTTGCAATTTGAAAAACACTTTCTAGTGAGTATGCGAAAATTTGAATGATTTTCCCTTTCCTTCTTTCTCTCTCAATGATTTGTAACTATTTTTCCCTCTCAAATGAGTTCCTCTCATTGTATCTCACTCACTAATCTGACCACTTTTCACTTAAATAAGTGAGACATACGAACCTTCTCATTTGAGCCTTTACTCCACATAGGAATGAAGCTTAAAAAACCCAACATATGTATTATAGTTTTAGTTTGACCGGAGGAATATGAAAAAATAAAATACACAAAAATGAATATCTTATTTTAGCCATTCTTGAAATGGATGTTGTGATTAAATGCAAAATTAAGGGCCTTTAATTTTCAGATGTAGATTAAGGAAACACATGTCAACAATAAATATTTTCTTTCTTTTTCTTTGTACAGGTAACTAGAGCCGGATAAATGGGTTTCCACTTGTTGATCACTTGTAAAACCCGCAACCAACATGGTATAAGGACTTTAATATTTTGAGTCCATTTAATTTGTGAATTTTTTAACCTATTCTGCTTAATCTGCATGTTAAACATGTTTTACCTGTCGGGCTTCATGGGTCTACATGGGCTTTTTATATTCCAATATAAAAATATATATTATACTAATAAACAAGAAGTGTAAGTAAAGTAAAAAAAAAGTATAAAATTTAGGTATTTTTTATATGATTCATGGTGAATAATAATATAATATTTTGATTTAATATAGAATTATATATTAAGTAAATATAATGTAAAAAAAAATTTGGTAACTTCAAATGCAAATTATGTTACAAATATTTTTATTTATTTATTATTAGATAATTCATAATTAGTTTTTAAAATGATTTAAAATTGGTAAATTTTACATATTAAAATTTAATTTTCTTTTTTAATTTTTTTTTGTCAAATGTGAATTGACCCGCTAAGCCCATACTACGCGAGGCAAATGCGGGCTTAAAAAAAATGAATTTGTTAAGAATGTAGGTTTCTTGGGATAGACTTCAAGGGTTGAAAACTTTGCAAGAGAAACTTATCTGTATGTCTAACTATACTTGTAATATAAATGAAATATTAAAAGATATTTAAGTAAAGTTTGATTTATTTCAGGGTACATATATTGGTTTTTTTTGTCAGATCACAGAAAATAGTTTGATCATTAATATATATAAATGTAAAAATATCAGAATTTAAATTTTAGTTTTAGAATTTTCCGAAATTAGTATAATTATAAGAATTATTTTAATAATTATTTATAAATATATATTATATTGAATGTTGATTGACGAGATTTGAGTATTAAATAATTTTTAAATAAAAGGTCCTACTGTATTTCTTTTCCTCAAACCTTGAATATATGACTCCAATAATTAAGATTAAGATACAAAACTATTTTAATTAGAAAAACAAAGACCCAATTATTGTTTTTCATTTTTTTTATACCATCATTGTATTGAGATTTTATTTAATGACTTGGATTGTATTATAATTTCATTAAGTAATAAGGTAAGACAATAGAGTATTTTTGACGCTCATTGCTGAAAGAATTATTTATTTTAAAATATCATTTTTTAGTTTCTTTATTATTGTAGAAAGTCTACGTGTTAGGTTGTTTAAAATGTATATAAGTAACAATTGCTGAAATTTTATATACAAGTTCATTGAGAAAAAGGAAAAGAAAACGTTAACAGAATAAATAAAAAATTAAAATCTAAAGAACTCAAAATTTTGTCCATTACTGCAGAGAAATACAAATGCGGTCTATGCCAATTGCCACAAATTAGTGTGACGCTCTAATTGGGAGACTCATCAAAGCTTTATAATTATAATGTTCAATCAGCAATAATAATTGTTTGATAGTTTCAACTTTCAACTATCTGAGAGGAAAAAAACCATAATGAGATCCAACGACCTCAGTACGTAAGAGTAGTTTAATAATATCTTATTTTTTATTATGTAATACCTTACGTATCTTTTAGACTGATTAAAGTGAAGTATACCAAAATTCAGGTAGCTGCATTGATCACAGTTCGAATGGAAAATTGGAAATACTTGCCCTAAATCGTGCCTGGCTTTATTCCTTTTGTGGGGAGAGGACAAAATTTGAGCCAAGTCTTGGCCACATTATCAGAGGATAAAGTTCACGGGATTCGATTTTTAGCTTGTTAAATAAAGTAAGTTTCACATATTTTTTAAAAGGGGGGGGAAAAAAAAAGAGAGACAATAAGTTCTTTAATGGACACAATTGAATACGGTTAGAGTAGCCAGGTTACAGCTGGGTAATGGAATTAATAGCACAATAATAGCATATCGTTGTTTTGCGGCGATTTAATGGCTTTATATTGTCTCATGTATCAGTCAATTGTCATTGGTTATGGATATTTAATACATTCTATTAAATACTCTCAATTACTAGTACTTTTTAAAAATCCTGTACTTTCAAATAACGATTTTAATTTGTAATTACTTTTTACTTTTTACTTTGTATTTTCTTTTTTTTTAGGAGACTTTTTACTTTGTTTTCTTAACTTGTGTCTACTGTCTAGTGTATAGTTGATACCATTTCTTATTTCTTATGTAAATGGCCTCGACCTTATCTCATAGTAACTACTGGATGAATTGTGCACAGTATATTCTACACAAATACAAGTTATAAATGTTTAACAAAAAATAGTTTCCTTGTTTATTTTCTAGGATGTAATAATTGACAGGAAAATTCAATTCTCCTTTTGGGAAACTAAAGTGACAAAACACTCATATTCCCTATCAATTTGTGAAGAGTACAAACAGACTTGTACGGTTATAACAGATCTCCAGCAATAGATCTTTTGTCTAACTTCATATACCCTTGGATAGACTCAGACATGCTGCAGAAAAAGAATATAACTTGAAAGCAAAAGAAAACAAAATTAAGGTGTAAATTGAACCAACAATTCAAAGTTTCTAGAAGGTAACTTAATTTTTTGGTAAATTTTCAACTTCAGTTTTGTATAATTGTATGGCCTTTGACATATTGAAACACTGAATAAATGTTAGAAATTCAAAAGTTCAACACCAAAGCAAATACAGACATCTAATTTGGTGGGCTTTTAATTAAAGGCAAATACAGATTTCCAGCTGCAAACGGAATTAAAAGTCAAATACAAAAGGTCTAATATTGTACAGTACAGTATTAAGAATATAACTGAACATTCTGCACGTACAGCCCTTAACGAAATTTATAGGGGAAGTATTACCTTTTAACTTTCATTTAACGCTCAAGAGTTCAAAGTTTTATAATATGCATGGAATCATTAAAATTGAAAAACTCAAAAAGCAAATATCTGGTGTCCTATATACACCAAAAACATTCTTTGAACTTCAACAATGGTTGATGGAATTTCCCAGCCACCTGCTTAAAAAGGCAATTCTAAAAGGCTCATGTATGACTCATCATAGGATACTACAAAATATCATTACTAGATCCATAAAGAGGGATGGATGATTCAAAGGGATATTTTTTTTTTATCACAGACTAGCTACCACTTATAGTTGTTCTCTACAGGGAAAGGTATCATAACAAGTCCCAAACAACATTGGGTGTAAAGACTTCTTAGTTTTCAACAACTGCAACAGTGATGCACTATTAGTCTTCCTTTTGTTTTTCTATACAAGTATATTCACCTTCCTTAATATATGTAAAGTACAGAACACTTCCGGACATTTCATTATCCAAGTCAATCAGGACGGTAAAACTTCAAGCAAATATATTTAATGCAGATAAAGTTAGATAGGTAATACAAACGATGAATATGACATTGTCTGTCACCAGTCACCACTATCATGCGGTGTCCTCTAATTTATTCGGCAATAAGACATGAAAACACACACAACAGACAACATATTTGATCATTGCCAATTAAGCATTTAAGGTACTAAGTTTGCATATCCATTAAGTGAAAGGGAGCTTAATTAACAAAAGGAGGAGTGTGACTCGTGGTGTAACTTGTTATGGACCTCTTTTAAGTTCAATTTTTAAATATTTTATTATATTATTATGAGTTTAATTTTGATACATTATTAGTATAAAGATTTTTACACTTTCCAATGGTGGAACTTCTAGCGCACTAGTTGGTAGGTCACTCATGGAAATTTCAAGCATATACAAAATTGAACTGTCAGTGAAATCAAACACACAATGCAAAGGAGAACAGGATGATCTGTACATCAGTACATGCAATGAAGTAATTGCTGAAACGTTAAAAGAACAACTAACAGGGACAGCAAAGGGAAAAAGCATCCACTTCTCACCATCACCCATATCATGTCATCTGAGGGGCCATGGTTAGAGGGAACAGAGCTTTGATTTTCTATAAAAAATAATATTAGGCAATTACTTCCAACATATCCATAATTGTTTCATGCACCTTTTTAAGCTTTCAGAAAGGCTATTTTGGAATCCGGATTAGCCTTTCTAGAATGCAAACTTTTACATTCCCTTCGGAATGTAATTTTTCATTTCGGATTAGGTGTAGGAAGCAAAGACGAAGATGCAGGAAGCAATTGCCTAAGTATTACTCCCGAGCCCATCATTCATACTGACCTAAAGTTGCTTGTATATAAATTATGGGCTTAGACTTATATGGACACCTTCTAACTTGAGTTGTCCCGTTTTGATGAACTAAAAAAGTCTTAATTGGTAAAGAGTCCAATTAAGTCTTACTTGGTTTTTCAATTAACTTCGTAAGAGAAATTTTAATCCCAGCTTTGACTTATGGTGTGATCATATAACTTTCTATTACATTGAAAAGAATATTAAAATCTCAGAATTGCAAGCAACAAACAGTATCTAGTAATATATTGCTGACACATAAATTATGAGAATGCTAGTGAAATTAATATAATCTATTCAAAACTAATTTTATCATGTAGTTCAAACTCTTTAATTTAAGTATCTAATATATTATATAATTTATTTTGCTTTAGAAATATAGGCATTTATTCAACTAAAAAATATTTACAATATGATGAAATTAAGTCCACCGATGAAATTTTATATATATATATATATATATATATATATATATATATATATAATATGCAACTATTAATTATTTTTCCAGGAAAGTTCCAAGCATAATTTATTTTATTTTTTAGGGCATAGTATTATTTACTTATTTCATGTTGGCATAATTTTTACATATGAGGCCTAGCCCCTTTTGTTGCACCTCAAATGGTCTAGCTTTTGCCATGTGCAAATGTCAAATATTTTTATATTTTCAATAAAAAAACATTTTATGTTTATTTAATACTTTATATTCTTGTACCTTAACTAATATGATGATGGTTTGCTTGCATATAATAATTATAGAAAAAGCTATATTATTTATAAATAAATTGATACATAATTTTTCATATATTTTTTTATTTCTTTTTGTCACATTAACTTCCTCATCTTACATTTCTTTTTTCTTCTCATTTTATTTCTTTTTATTTTATATATTGTTTTTGTACAAATGCAATTTCTCAAATCTTTGAAAGTAATTAAGTTCCTAATTAGAGTTCACGTATAGAAGTTGGGAAGATTTTCTCTGCTTGCTGTTGGAGAAAAGTTAATTGGTTTCTCCCAAGTCTCGTAATAAACTCTAGATGTCAAAGCAATATTCATGTAGGATATGAGTAAGAAAAACATCATATATAACTAAAAAAAAAATCAAAATTTCCCCTAATAGTTCCTTCCAAAATTTAGCCTCCCGTGTCCCCAAGACAGGGAGAAGAGGCTAATACAATTAATGTAAAAAGAAAAAAAAAACAATTGAGGAAGATACTTGCAAGTTGCAACATCTCATCTTTAGTGGCTACTAGCTAGCACGTGTCGTGAGTTCAAATATGAACTCATTCACCAAATTAGTGAATACCTCGTTTGCCAGCTCCTGACCCAATTGTTGTATTTCTTGATACGAGTTTTTCCACTCCTCACACTTATCCATCTCTCTAATGTAGACACACTTTCCTCCCTGCACTTCCCAACCCAAATACGGTTCTTGGGGTTGCCCATGTATCCAATCCTCAGCTACCTTGCAAAGTTGAAGCTTCTTTGAGTAATCAATGTCTTTGTTTTCCTCTATACTCTTCTTGAAGAAATCAAACAGCAAATTCTCTGCCTTTGTTATCAAAACGTTGGGTGCAATTGACCTTTTAACTAAGTTGAGAAGATCGCGAGCATTCTCCTCGATGTTGTTATTGTTGTCACGACGAAATGTTGGAGCTAATACGGTGGAACATTGTTTCGTAGAATGCTTGTGTGGTTCATCCTCCAGCTCTAACCGCGCGAACTTTTTCTCCAAAACCACCGGCTCCAGTGGAACCACGCTTTCAAAATGGCATCTTTTGTGCATGTGCTTGTGTTTCCTTCCTGTGATTACATCATAAAATATACACACTTTCATTTAATTTGTCAGAGAAAAAAACATGTATTTATGCTGCAAAACTTCATCAAATTTTATGGCATTTTGTTGTTGAGAGGGAGAGAGGGGGAATTACCTTCAGAAAAGGAAAGAATAATGGAAGTGGAATTGATATGAGACTTGTAATTATCTTCTTCATCTTCAAATGGGCAATCTAGTATTGATACAGGGCTAAATTGTTCCTTCTCGTCATTTGGCCAATATTCCTGTTTCATGAGAACAGGTTCACTTATCCCGTATTTTCATTTGATAAAAAGATATCAAAGCTTTTTAAATACAACTGATCGACGTTTTATTAAGGGAAGAGTTCAAACAATCAGAGACAAAATGAACAAACTTCACTATACAAAACCAACTTTTTGAAATTCAATTTTTACGTGAGATTCATTTTGGAGTTTAATTTTATATACTATCAAATTATTAAATTAAGCACATCACTCAATAAATCAAACTTTTCTTTTATGGTTTATTGATATATTATTTATACACAATGTAAGAATTTTTGTGAATGCATAAAATTTACACTCTTTACTTTAAATTAAGGATATATATTTGTATAGACCAGATAATACTATGATTTGCTTATATATTAAATTTCGTTTATGTTCATTTTATTTTTTAAAAGTCGTTGATTTTGTTGAAATCAAGGTCAAAAAATGTTTGTTTTCAAGTATGAAGCCTCTCAAAATATTCATTCTGTATGACTATATATTATAAGAAAATGCGAAAAAAATAGAAGACATGTGGTTCACGATAATTAGGAAAATGAATCAGCCAATCACAGGTGCAGTTAGCCAGTTTATTTTATTGTTAAATCACAAGTCCATTTATTAATCATTTCAGAAATAAATTAATTGTATTATAGGATAAAATGATTGTTCCTTAAGTTTCATAGCTTACAAAGAAAAGCTTTAAAAAAGTTAACCAGCGTGTGTGTTCTTACTTTGGAGTACTTTTTAAATACTACTCAATGTTAGGTGAAGACGTGAAGTGAAGCAAAGCCATGGTTAAAAATATTCCACATTTCATAGTATTAGTATATTTAATATTTGAGGAAGGCCAGCGACATTCTATCTATTTTGATTCTCTTTTTTTGATATCTTTTTAATTTATTAAAAATCATCAATTTTAATAAATTTTACTTCTCTTTTAATATAAATTAAAAGGAAGAAATATTGAGAAATAAAACTTATTAAAATTAATAAATTTTAACACCAATCACATAGAATCAGAAAAGTATCTGAAAAATAGTGTTGTTAAGATTCCTCTTAATATTTTTATCAATAATTTTTAGTAAAAGTTTTTATTAATTCAATCGATTTTGATTTAAATTACCAGTCCTTAATTAGTGTCAGTAATTGCAGTGAGTTTCAGCGCCGCGGAAGGCGCTTAGTGGACAACGAAGTCCTTAATACGGTGCCTCTACAGGTATACTATCCCCACACCCTGCACGTGCAAACCACACTATCAGTTGTGCTCCCCAAGTTAGATTTGCACATGCATGGTTTACAACAATCCTCAAATCTTTAACATTTTCAATGATTTACCAAAAAAAAAAAAGGCCCATGCATGGTTTAATCAAGGGAATAGTATCCTCCAACGCAATACTTATAATCATTAATTAAAATTACCTTTCAAATAAATAATCATTAATTAAAATTAAAAATTAAAGATTCTAATAATATTAAAGATATGTATAAAAATATTATAATATCAACCATTATTAAAGGAAAAAATCATTTTTAAAGTTTGTTTTTCTTACTTTAAAATAGTTAAATTCTCAACTAATCAATTTTAAACTTTGCATTATTGAAATATTTGTCTTACTAATTAATGTAAAATAGATGGCTCCGATTCAAAAACCATTCATGTTCTTATTTATTTTTTTTCGGATCCGATTAGTCCAATTTATTTTTTAACTTGAGACATGACAAAAATCCTCCATAAAATAGAAAGACGATAGTAAAAGAATTCAGGTTGGAAATTACTTACCTTGGTTACTACTTGTTCCAGCTTGTGATGTGGCGCACCTTCTTTTGTATCCTCAAGTACGAGGTAATTCTCGTTGGAGCTCTCAGAGGAAGAAGAAGCAGCGTTAGACGCAAAAGTGAATTCACTGTCTCCCCAGCTTTCACTGCCGCGACCCGAAGAGGTGGTGACGCTCGGGGCATGTGCAGCGAAAACGGTAGTATCAGTATCCTCATTCAACGACGACGTCGCTTTACGATGCTCCTCATGATCCAGCATAATGAGTTCGCGGAAAGATTTCCTCCTCCGCGGCACACCTTCGCTTCCCTCTTCCCTCGCCGCCGCTTTTCTCCAGAAGAACCTTCTACTCAACACCTTCCTCGAAAAGCTTCTAGAAAGAACACCAGCGACACCACTCTTTTGTGACAACGGCAGTGACTTTATCGCGTTGATTATGGCTCCAGAAGCTCTCTGCAGAGCCAATATGGTTGATGAAGAAGAAGATGTAGTGGACCGTGGAGTGAATGTGTTCCTTCTTTTGCGTTGGAGTTGGAGATCTTTCTCCATGAAAAATCCCACGGTGGTGCAGCATTGTTGGCGTGTGAGCGATTTGAAACCGTTCGATGAACATGAACTCAGGTCATCCCTGAGGTAGTCCTTCAGCAAAACGGAGCGTTTTGAGGTAGTTATTAGAGAATGAGATTTGCCACCAGTAGAAGCCATATATGTAAGGAAATTTAAGTTAGCTAGCTAGGGACTAAGGAGAGTAGAGAGGAAATTAAAGAGACTATGGTGTAGAAATATAGAGATACTTAGGGACTATATATATTGTTGAAGAATGCGCAGAAAGGAAAGACTAAAGAAGGTTCCGCGGTGAAAATCTCAACACTAAAACACAGTCTGTGAGATAATTAAAATAATGTGGTGTGGAGATTGAAGTGAGAAGAAAGAAGAAGCTTGGATGCTTCTTAATTCATATTCATAAAAATTTGAATCTCGAGAGGGATTAATTTATTATTATTGAACTGAGTGAAACAACAACTGTGCCAATAGACCTGTAGTTGACCCTTCCCTCCCCAATTTCTCTCCACGCGCTTAGCACGTGCCACGTGTTGTCATCCTCCTGTTGACTTCCCAGTCCCGACAGTGATCTCATCGTTTTCTTCCTAGTATTTATTTCCAACTCCTCTTTTCTGTTTAATAAAGGCATTGAACACATTTTAAAATTGGCAAAAGCCACTAAACAAGGTAAGACTAAGAATCATATTTTAAAATTTTAAAATAAACAATATATTTTTTAAAATTCTTTAACACTATTATGCTATTTATTAATTTTTTCTTAATTTTAAATTTCCATAATCTTTTAATGCATATTTGACAAATTTATCAAGTATCAATATATTCTTATTTCTAAAACACTCTTTATTATGGGTTTTATTATTTCTTTAATGAATTTTAGAAAAAAAAATTGCGTCCCAATAAATTTTAAATAATAAAAAAAAAGCGTATTAAAGTTATAAAATAAGTAAAAACATTGTTGCTAGCATCCTCTGTTTGTTTTGTTTGAATCATCAATGTTGTTTTGATGACCATAATAACAAAAAAAATGAAAAAAAAACTGCAGTATATATTCTTTTTTTTTGTTTTAATCATCAACGTTAATATGATAAAATAAATAACCAAAAAAATAATTTCTAATTTTAAGTTCCTTGCGTTTTATACGGAGTTATATAAGAAGAATATTAACAATATTCTTTTTATTGATTGCTGAATTTCATGTAAATTGTTCCGTTAAAAATGTTAGTGTACAAACTTCATGAAATTTATTCAATAATAAATTCTAAAAGAGTATTTATTCTGAATTCAAATATATATAAAATAATAATAATAATAATAATAACACTAATTAAAAATATTAGTTATTTATATTTAATTTTCTCAACTTCTCATTTAAAAAATTAACTTCATTCCCTAGACTATCCTACACGTTAATACTAATTAAAATGGTGACAGAGTAAACATCTATTCTTCGGTTCTCTTGAATTCTATCTATATTGTCTTTGGATTTACTTCATTTCCTTGTTCGTTGCAACTAAAAGAGTCATCATTGAAAATCTAATTAACAAAATTACGAAGGGGACCAAGTATTTGTTGTGATCCCTTCATGTAACACGGTACAATCCTTTTGCTGCTGTGTGATACGACAGTATGCGTCTAGTTGGGGTGGGTATGTCTTTTTTTCTATTTGTTTACTCTTATTGTACTATGCTAATGGAGCATCTTTTGTACTATCATTTAATTTTAACAATTTTTTTTGGCTTATTCAAAATGCTACTATTACAAAGGGCACCTATGTATCAAGCGAAAATGGGAAAGAAATATATTTATAAAACATGCAAAGGAGGGGTCAATAAATAAATAAATAAATATATATATATATATATATATATATTATAAATTGTAAACTAAATCTTTTTAAATTAAAGTAAAACTTATAAATATAAGTTTAAGGAAAAACATATAAAAATACTTATTGATAAACAACATGATAAAATCATGTCTTGAAAAGAAATAATATAATAATAAAAGGTGTCTAAATTATCAAGATAAGAATATAAAAATAAATTAGAAGGATATGGATTTTGAAATTGAAGAGTAATTTATTGAAGAGTAAATTAAAAGGATACGTAAAACTTCAAGTACTTTATAATTCAAAAATTGCAAATATGAAAAACTTTTGGTATGTAAACCTTCAAACTTTACTGAAAATAGATGTATTATTACAAGTGTTCTTTTGACATTAAATGAGTTTTCCCTTACACTACCTCCTATGTAGTTTTTTTGTTGTCATAATTCTCTGATTCATTAGAAAAAAAAAATCTTAATTAATATGAAGTTTGATGAAAATAAACAAAGTGTGATTAATAATTATTTCTTGTGACTTAGACCACAAAGTCCTTCCACCTCCCCAAACAATAGCCTCTAGATCTCCCTTTGCAACCTAAACGAATGCCACGCACTGTCGCCTCCCTCCATAACAAAAACAACAAAGTTCATGCTCAAGGTGATTTGTGAGATATTTCTTGCAAGACATGGGAAAAAAAGGTAGTAACTTGGGTTGGCTTGTGTTATGGTTTATAGGAGTCATTGATTCTATAAAAAAGTAGAGGTTGTTTGACACAATTTTAGTTACGAATCGCTTGATGATAGGTGGAAGGCATCACTTCTGATGCCATAAGAGCGATGGACAGTGAATGGATTCAACCTGAAACATAAAGAATACTCTCGCACTACACAAGTATTTGTCTAAATATTTAAGTCTCTTCATTCTATTGCAATTTCGTATACATATAGACACTAAACCTTTAATTATTCTAAATTCATCATTAACTATACTTAGGAAGGTAAGGTTTTAATTCCTAGTGGTGCAAATAAAAAGTCACCAAGACTATCAGCCACTAAAATAAATAAAAGAAAAAACAAAAATAAAAGAAATATAATTTTATTTAATTCTAAAAAGAAGAACGTCAATATCTTCAATTATAATCATATGTTGAAATAATTTTGATTTAATGTCCTTCATTGCAAGTACAATTATAAGAATTGTTGTTTTCACTTACTGTGGGATCTCTTTTATCTTTTTACCTCTGGCTCTAGTCATTGATTCTCCTAGTTCTTGTGTCACTCCTTGAGCTTTAATGTCTTCATCATTGTTGGTAATAATGCCCGCCACTAATCCGCTATGAAGGAGTTAGCTATCCGATGCTTTTATTTACTTAGATAACCTTGTTTGATGTAACTGTACGTAAAGCCAAAGTTTTGTTTCACAGATACATCGATCATATAACATATTAATTGTTGAGTGCGTAATTTGGATTTTGTTTATGATGAATCATGCACTCAGCTGCTAGCTTGCACTTATCTATACGCAATTTTTTTTTATCGAAAGCTGGAGGATTGCTAACAGTGAGTGTCTTTGATAATGTATTGATGAAAATAGAATTTTTATTTTACAAAAACAACCGAATGAGAAAAGTTACAATGTTTCACACTTTTATGTTCCTACCTAGATAGCTATCTCCTTATATCGTTTCGGTCTTTGTACATTTTCGTAGTCCTCCGTTCCTAATTATGTACAAAAACCAAAAGAAGAGAAAGAAAGCTAAACACACTAAATACACCTAAAGCCTAAATTGCATGCTCTTCAGACGGTGAAGCTCCACAAGGAAACCTCAGCATCATCCTCCACAAAGTTCCAGACATCCCTAACATTAACATATGTTACAAAAGTAGGTGATCTTAATGGTTCAGCAGCCATAGTCTGAAGCCACTCATGCATGTCCTCAAAAACCGGTGCATCTGGCATTGTAATTTCATCCAAATCACAAAACCTCTGCGAAGCTTTATTGTTATTGCAATTTTCATCGACGCCTATGTCACTGCTGCTAACTTCGCAATCAGCAACGGCATCAATCGCATTAGTCCGCAACTGCTTGCCGCGGCTGTCTTCCGCCGCAATCGCTACAGCAGCCGCCGCCGCCACGCGCCGAATCTCCTTCGCATTGGTCGACGCCGGCAAGGGCAACCGCCACGCCGAGTCGGCGAAGTTGAGACACGCCGACTTACCTCGAAGCGAGAGCGCGGCGACGTCGTGCGCACGTGCGGCCATCTCAGGCGTTGGATACGTTCCGAGCCAAATCCTCGTGGACTTGTCGTTGGGAACACGAACCTCGCAGACCCACTTGTTGTTGTTCCTCCGCCGCACTCCTCTGTACACGGGATGCCTTGTCTCCTTAAAAATTCGACGCCCCGCACGTTTCTTAGGATGAGCCGATGCTAATGTGTTCACTTCCTCGTCGGAGTGAACGGCTTTCGGAGTGGTCGGAAGGTTAGAGGAGTTTGCAGTCTCCGGCGACGAACAAGAGTAGCTGCCGTTGTTTGATTGGTGGAGTGATTGTCCGAGAATATTCATTTGCTGAGAGATGTTTTTGTTTGTGTTGGTTTGGTTTGCGCTTAGTTGAGTTGTGGAGTGAGAGTTGACGTGAGTGGGATGTGAATGGAGTATATGTAGTGTAGCTTTTTGAGGTTGTGGGGATTAAGGAACGTGAATAACGCACGTGACTACGATGTGGACACGGAAACTGGTACAGTTGGCATTAATTGTGGGCCAGTTGAAGTGTCAAAGTGGCGGCCCACGGTTAACACTTGCTTCGGCTACTTTAAAGGATAATTCCTACATTCGCACAATCAGTTTCCAACCTAACACTTCATCGGACTATCAATGCTAGCGGTTAGGACCCAGAGTCTAATACGTGTTTAGAACTTTAGTATACTCGTGTGTAAAGTAAAAAGAAAAGATGCCATGCATTGATTCATTACTTAATATGTATCATTTAATTTATATTAAAAATATATAAATAATTTCTGTAAATTTATAAACTTAATATTTAAATTTTAATAAAATTTGATAAATTTAGAAGTGTAATTATGAATTTGTTTAAAATTTTGAGTATATAATATTATTTTTAGAATTCAATATATGTAATTTTAAGTTAAATTTTAAAATATATTATTGTCTTTTATTTATTATTGTACATTATTAGACATAATCTAATGTGTATATATATATGCACACGATAGGATTTGTTTACATGTTTAAAAATTAATGTTTTACACCAAATTTTAGCCATTCAATTTAAATAATCTAAAGGTTAAAATTGATTTACTCAAAAAATTTAAAATTTTTAATTATTGCAAGATATGATTTTATTATTTCTAATTAAATTAATTGATAAAAATCATTAATAATAACACTAAATAATATTTTCTATAATATTTGTCCATCTAATCTACATCAAAACAAGATTTGATATATTTACCAATCATTCTTTGCTAAAAAAAGTTTGGAATTGAAATTTGTATCATCATCCATATTCTCAAAAGTATAACTTTTCATGCCCTCCACTTCCATGCATGTAACAACATATGCTTCACAATTCAATAATCAATATTCCTGAAAGATATAAAAAAACTAATTATGATTTACTGTCAATTTTTTTATAATTAATATCTTGCTTTATGATCATATAAATTAGAACAATACACAAGACTTCACTACATATGGATAGGAAAAAAACATTATTCTATTTTTTTTCTTTTTAAATGTCAAAATTATTAATAAATCCAAACCTAGTATAAGAAGTGACCAATCCCCTATAAACCACGTAACACATGTAAAGAACGAAAGGAAAAAAAAAGACATACATAGATGGTAAAAATTATTTTAGCAAAGAAAGATGTACATAGTTGATAATTTTTTTATGGAATTCCAAATCTCGTTTTGATGAAGATAAATGATTAAATTACTCAAGGAACAACTCTTTTATTGAAATCTCATGGTTAATTAGCTAAGGAAAAAAATGAAAGTAAGAACTTTATTATTTTAAATTCTATGATGTGGTTATGTGTTAACTCTTTGACAAGTATACCAAATTTGTCACAGGTAATAAAGTACTCGATAGTTCGAGTGTCGAATCTACAAGAATTTTATTTATACTTAGATTAATGCAACTCCAATTTACAAGCAACAAATAAAGAATTTAAAATAATACATAAAGAAATATAGTGAATAAGATAAAAATTTACAAGTAAAAAATAGAAGAAAAAAAAGATAAAAAATTTAAATTAAAAGATAATAAATATAAAAAATAGAAGATAGAAAAGAGATAAGATAAAAGATTAAAATTAAAAAAAAAAAGATAAACTCAAGATGTGATAATATTGGGACCTAGCATGCCCTATTTTCCTAAGATGTATGATTTTATGATTTTTCTTTACCAATTTAGTTGATTTTATCATACCCACAACTATTCATTTACTTGTCCTTGATGTCTTACGATAACAAGCATATTTTACCTATTTATCTCACAAATGCCTTTGCAAAGACTCAATAGATGAAATGCATGAAGTTCTAGATGTTTACTTTGATGCATAGGCATAATGCAATCAGTCTATGTCTAACAATGATTTTATTATGATATATTTTCTTCTTGTTCTATTAGAAGTTATCCTCTCAGGAGCGTTTAATCCCTAAAACTAATGCATGTCTTCTCTAAAACTTATTTAGAAGTTACCTTCTCCCGAGCATCTAACCCCTAATAGAATATAAAGATGAGTATGCAAGATAAAAACATAAAAGAAAATAGGAAAAAAAACATCTGATATTGCATTGATAAATAGTGAAGAGTACATTATACATTGTGTTGGCTTTTAGGCCTGTCAGACCCTAACTAAGGGTTTAGCCATTCATGGTCATTGAGGGTTTTACAATGAGAGAGGTATAAAAACTGATAGAATAAAAGAGATGAAAGAAAGAAAGGGAGTAAATGAAACTCCTACTAGAGGGAGTTCTATCGTAGTTCCCCTAAGGGATAGACCCAAGTGCGTGGGTTGTGTCTCTCCTTCTTAGTTTGACTCTCTTCTTGTAGTTGTTGGAGTGGACTTGGGCTTGATGGTGAAAATCTTTCTTATCCATATTTTTTATATTTTCTCAATCTTTTTCTCTCTTAATCCATCCTTTTCATATCTGCAAGTCATAAATAACAAAAATATCAATTCTTATCATTTAAGCTAAAGATAACTGCTAAATAAATATTTTTAAATATATTTTCAATATATTTTTATTATCAAAATAACTCATATTTAACAGTTATCATTATGTTTGGTAAAAAAAGAAAAAAAAAGTAAACATGTCTATAACCAACACAACTATAATTAAGGTATTAATTGAATTTTCTCATATGATGTTGTTCAATTGTAAAAATATATATAATGCATCGAGTCAATTGAGTCACTAATTTAAAGTTGAGTCATACTAAGCCTAACTAGATCACATCAAATCATGAGCACGTTAATTTTTAACATGCAACTTAGACCTGTAAGATTCCCTGGACTCGAGCTAACCCGAGTATGATAACTATGGCTATGGGTATGGACTAAGAGCATCCCTAATAAGGGGTGTTGCAAATAGATCTTAGTCTCAAGGTTTGATCTTGCTAAAATTTATTATTGAAACATTTTTTTGGATTTTCATGTGGAGATCTAGTTATTCTACAAAAACTCTCAATATATGCAACAATTTTTAAAAAAATGATTTTTACTCTCTCTCTCCACAACATCCCAACGGAAAGCAACTGCTTGTTAGCAATAGGAAAAAATAAAGCTTTGAGGAAGAGAAGAATAACCAAATACACAATAACACCAAGGCAACACAAATATCAAATCATGAATGACTAAAAACGAAAAAAAAAAAAAAGATTTGAAGAGGAAACATCATGTCTTCAAAGGAACATAGGGATGACACCCTCTTAAGTCCATTTCCTCTGCCTATTTGCTGCCAGATACGGAATGATGCGGAGAGGAGAATTTCCAATCTATACCTAAAAAATAAATCAAGAATATGTTGAATTTTAGGAGAATTTTGTGAGTCAAATTCGTGGGCTTGGGTTTCCTAACCCATTTTTTGGATCTGGTTTCTATTCTTTATTGAATCCAAATAGCATGTGATTTTCGGAGAGTGTAGGCGTACTGCGTATATGGACCAGTTTAGGCCCACTTTGTCTGATTCAGCCTAATAATTTTAATGCTAAAATGCAATTCCTAATTTTAGGCGTTATATTTTAAAATATAGATATTTAGTTTTTTTATTTTATCAAATTAATTTTAAAATAGAGATTAAATGTTTCTATTTTAAATTATAATGAAAAAAATTCATGAATTGCTAAAATTAGAAAGATCAAAATTATATTTTAATCTAATTTTAAAATATTATTTTAGATTCTTTATATTTTTCCAAATGTTTTTAACTTCTTAAATATTTAATATTCGTTTATCTAAGAGTATTTTGTACTTTTTGGTTTTTAATATCGCACTCTCTCCGTTTAACAGTAGAATTTCAGAGAATGAAAATGCTAATGAAAAATTAAAGATGGGCCAAAACTACTGAAATCAAAATTTAAAAAAGTTGAAAGACTATTAAACAAAGCACAAAGATTGTTAGATCGTACCAACAATTAGAAAAAGAAAAGAAAATGATAGTAAGAATAATCATGAAAGTTAAAAGCCACACAAGGACTTTGTAAGTGGGATCGTTAGGGAGACATATTTGGAGGACCACTTATTGCACATTTTGAAGTTCGAGGTCCTTTCAGCCTATTGCTACTTGCGAGGAAGTCAAGTAAGCACGTATAGCTAATCTTTTAGGTAAATGTTAGTAACTAGTGTTATTCCTTATCAATAAACAATCAGTATTTTTTAACATTAATTAAGACCGAAACTAAAATAAGAATTTTTTTTATTGTGATGTGTAAAATTATGTTGTTAATTTTTTTATAATTTTTATAATAATATTTTTTTAATTCCTTAATCAATATGAATAGTTAACAATATTCAACCTTCTAAATCTGGCCGAAAAGAGGATTAATATGATTGTGTCTCAGATGTTCCCTTTGTTATCTTCTCTTTTCAAAAAAATTTGAGGAAATGAACACTTATCTTACACGCACCATACCAACTAGCTAGTTCGTTATTCAATTTTATTTTTGTTTCATCTACAGTATATATTTAACTATTTATATTATTTCTTTATACTTTTATAAAGCAAATCCTCGATGCAACTTGATCATAAATATATTTTCCAAATACAATTACTTTTTTACTGTTCAAGCCTACAACTCGGATATCTAAAATATCGTCTTTTAATTTTATTATTCATTCACTGACTTGTGCGTTAAAGTATTTTTATAAAAAGCTCGACATACTGAATAGGAGACTAATATTTACCAACAATAGGCTTGATCAATACATTTTTTAATTATATTATACCAAATAATACAACTATTATATTATTTTGGATAACAACTCAAACATGTGCTAAGTAGATAATGAGTGACATTACATGTAATGATACGAAAAAAAATATCTTGAAACAATGTCAATGTAAAAATTGTACCACAAAATTAATGTCAATATAAAATTTCTATACTACCAATTAATTAAAATTCACTTTAGGTATGACTTATAAATAATTATTACAAAATTCTACAATCTTATCATATATGTTGATATATATGATTAATGAGAGTTTACACATTTTTTTACCCTATTTATACATTTTAAATTAAATTATTGAGCAAGAATGAAAAATGATTTTTAATTGATCATACATATTGGACAGTAAAAAGTTGTTCTTTTAATTTTAATTTCTATTTTCTTTTTAAATTGTCCGTCTAAAAAAAAATACTATGTACAATATTACATATCAAATGTTTAAAACATGAAACAATAGTACTAAAAAAGAAAGAAGATAAACGTAGTACTAGAGACGGTTGCGTATGGATCGTGTTTCAATATTCAATTCTCCGGTTTCTGACGTGCATTAATTTGATTGACAAAAATGAACCAGCCAGAATCCCCTCGTGTCGTAGCTTAGATTTTTAACGTGTAAGAAAAAAAAACCAGTGGTTTGGCCGCAATATTAAAACATGCATACAATGATAAACAAGATATGCTCCCAATTATAGGAGAAAAGGAAACCAGAGAAAGAGAGAGGTCACCAACCAAAGCAGTGATAGAATTCAAGCCATGAAGAACTAAAAAAGCGATGTCGGCCATTTGTGTCGCCACTGTAGTCAAAGTTTGCTGCTCAAATTTCTAAACATCACTGAAATTTATTTGGTCCCCTTCCCTTTTCGATTAATCCATTTATTTCAGGACCACTCTTTGTTTAATCTTTTTGTTCTTCCTTCCTCCTCCTGCATCTGATGACTGTCCACTCATCAACACTGGATGAACTAGGCAATCAGTTGGCTGTTGTTCTGATTTAATTAATTTACTGAGATTGTAGACATGGAAATTGTTGCAATAATTAATGCTGCTGAAACACTCTTCATAACCTATTAGGGCTTCCACGGAAGAATGTGACACATGATACTCTACCTTGACTCTTCCTTTGGAGAAATTAGTATTAGGCGGTTGGATGATACAGTATGCCCTAACTGATTTCTATATAACACATTATTATCTTTTTCTTCTTCAGAAATTAATAAAATATGATTATCGCTAAGCAAAACAATGTGGGCCAATTAAAAAACAATAAAGAACTATTACGTAAAAATTAGTTAAAATTACAGTCTTGGATTGTGTAATAGTAGTATTTTTTTTCCATAGAAGAAATTCGTATTTCCAGTTCTCTCAAACTTAGTGGCAAGAATGTAACAATTAACACAGAATAAGCACTATGGCTGACCTGTGAAAATACCAATCATATATGATCAGATGAACAGCTTATTCAGTTAAACATTGATGGGATGGTCCTGATCATTAACCTCTATATACGATATCTTACTAACTTTCTTTCATAAATTAAAAATTATAATTACGTGTTACACGTAAAAATTAGTCAAAACTAGAAGTTTCAAACCATGTAATATTTTTCCTTTCTCTACTTTATATGTTCAATTCTCTCAAGTTTAGTTGCGAGAAAGCAATAATTAACACAGAATAAGCACTGGGGTGACCTAAGAAAATTACCAAGCATATATAATCAGATGTATCGCCTATTTAATTTGTTAGAGGAGAGCTATTTATTTAATACGAAAACTACTTGAACGAATTCACATGAATCTAAAAACAGTCAATCAAAGTATTGCATAATCATTCATCACCTAGGAAAGAGAATAAAAATTCTACAATAAATTTACACCACTTAAGATTCGTGTGGATTAGTATATATATATTCCCATTTGATTATCATTTGCCTTTGTTAAAGGAAATAAATGTAAGTATCTTTAACTAAATTAATTAAAAATTAAAAAATTAATTGATAGTAAAAGGTTGAAAAATTAGCTGGTTGAATCATAATTCTTTGATATAATTATATGAAGTACTTCAAAAATATAAAATTACATAAAAGATAAAAATAATAAAATATTATCTTAAATAAAAGGTTAAAAGGAAAACTTAATAAATATTTAAGGATAAAAAATATAAAAAACTAAAAGTTAAAAATTAATATTTTAAAAATATTATTTCAAGTAACATTTCAATAAATATTAAAAAATATTAAAAATAATATTTTATTTATCAAACACTTAAACAAATTTCTTATAACTAATAAAAAAAACTAAAAATTAACTAAAATATTTTATCAAACACATTCTCTAAAGGAAAGGATCCCAAGCTTTCCCTGCAAGCATAATCAAGACACTACATGTTATCCAGCCTCTAGAATTAAGTTGTTTAATTTCGTACACAGCTTTTTGGCTCTATATTTTTACTTTTGGCATCGAACCTTTCTGTACAACCGGGACCGGCAATGGCCAACCTAAGTATATACGCAATTGTACAATGAGATTCAGCTTGTATAAACTAATAAACATAATACACACAACTTACTAATTGGTTAATTAAATAATAGCACATTAACTATTTTAAATATCAAACATTATATTTACTGTTGTACTTTATTAACTTAATTAGTATGTCTAAATTAAGGACAATAAACTATACATTAGTTAACTGCCAAAAAAAACTTATACACTAATCGATCTATCCTTAGCCAACTTAATTGATAGAAGCGAGAAATAACAGATATTTTTTTTTTACCAACAATTGTTATTTACAAGCTGTTTGTTTACCCCATTTTTTCTAGGATCATAATAATTATAACATTTTTACCCTATTTTAATTAAAAAAACATACAGTTTAAGATACACTCCACCCTCCCCTTCTTCCACCCTTTCAAATAAAAAGATGCAAGTAATATTGATATGAAATGTGAAGAAAATGATGTGCCAAAATCATTTTCAATTTTTATCCCCTCAAAAAATAAATTATGTCCTCTAGGCCCAATATGTGTTCTATATTCTTAAAGCTTAAAAGTTCGTTTGGGAATTTTGAGAGATATTATTAGGTGGGAAGATGACTAGTCCCTTCCCCATTCCCTTTTTCATATTTTCTTAAATATGTGAAGGAAAAGTTTCCTTGCCTAGTAATATTATGTGATTTCTATAAATACAAAAAAAACACACACTCTCAATTTAGCTTTGATTTGGATTAACTATATATATAATCGTCAACACACCACAAACACTATTATCGTGTAGGTGAAATTTCTTTTTCTTTTCATTTCTAGAGTTAACCGTTTATTTAGTAGCAGTCAGGCGTGGAAAGATTTAATCAAGTAATATCATATGTAGATGTTGACTCAAATTATAAATTACATATTATCTCTTCCCCAAATTTATTATATTAATGGGACTGTAGTTACTAAAATTTGAAGCTGACATCTGATCCATGTCAGGATGAACGTGATTAGTGTGAATTCTTGGACTTTATATGTCAGCTTTGAGAGTTATCTTTGTTAAGAGAATAAGAGGGGGACCTGTAAAACAAAGGATTTCAACGCTCAAATAAGTACATGAGTTAAGAGAGTAAGCATGTATATGCGTACGTAAACATGTATGCATAAGCGTAATCTTAAGTGAGTGCTAAAAGAGTACGAGGGAACCTGATACCTGCAGGTCTTTGTTTGTTGGGGTTGTCAAAGTGCTTACAAATAATTACTGACTTGTAGATAATAGTCGATATTGTATAAATAAAGTTAGAGATAGTATGTAGCTTAGAGATCAATGCTAATAGATAATTTTACCTTATAAATTTGTTGATAGTTAACTACATGCCAAGAGATAAAGATGTTGTAATATATTCAAATTATAAAATATTAGAGATAACCTATCAGTCAGGACTTATCAGTTAGGGAGTCTGACGACTGCTAAGGATCGAATATTTGTATTCCTTTGACAGGACTGGACTGACATGAAGAGTTAACACGTATCTAAGAACATTACTTAAACTGTCATGTGTATTTTGTGGACCCTAAATAATACAAAGATCATCGTTTTTGGGTCTAATTATAGTATTCATTCACACATTTTTCTTAATAAAAAAAATCTTGCAAATAATTTATATTTTGTTTTTAGAAACTCTTTTTTATTTGGAAATTTTTAAATTTTGATTAATTTAAAATTCAGTTGAGAATATCACTCAAGGGGTTAACTAATTAAATATTTTTTCAATTTACAAAACCTTTTTATTTATAAGATCTCTTATTAAAAAAATTGTAACTACTTCAACCTTACACTATTATTGTTTAAAAACCAATAATTAATAGGAAAAAATATATTAATGTATTTTCTTAATTATTTAGTTTTAAACATACTAATTATTTAACTAAAACAATTTCATATCAATTAATTCAGATGGTCAAGGTTAGATATAACAAATAATATAACAATAAAATATAATAATAAATACTAATTTGACATTTTAGAGTGCAGAATTGTCCACCATTTTATAAAAATAAATTTTAAGCATGGTACGGAGTCGGCATTTCCTGCTGCATGTTGAGCAAATGAGCTCACGACAGATATCATTCCATTAAAGCACATAAACTACGCGCTTTCTAGCTTTTGCGTCGCAAATAGAGAGATATTCTTATTCATGTCTCAAGCT
Source organism: Glycine max (assembly GCF_000004515.6). Lineage (NCBI taxonomy): Eukaryota > Viridiplantae > Streptophyta > Magnoliopsida > Fabales > Fabaceae > Glycine > Glycine max. The sequence continues at coordinate 10,573,983 of NC_038253.2, read as the reverse complement.
GCTACATACTTTATGTCTCCCTCCTGTTTCCAGTTTTAGTACTCTTGAACAACAGAAAAATCATGCATATACTATTTAAAGAAGAGGCAAAAAAGAAAAGCAAAAGTTTGATTCAAATGTCTCACATAAAACATAAAGAAACTTCTCATACAAAGCACCCAGATCAACAGGTACGCATTCTCACAAGTCACAAGCATCGAAATACATACATATAGACATATAGTAGAACTACTAAAACACTCACAGACACATGGTCTTAGAACAAAGTAGCCGTAAGTTTTACCCTAAGTTTTTTTAATTTGAGTTATAGTTTTACCCTTAGTTCTCAGTTTAATTAATTTACATATTAACTATCCAAGTTCTCACTTCGATACCTATAATTAACCACATTTTCCCATTAATTCCAATATATTAGTTTAATTACTTCAATTGGTTTATATAGAGGGATCAAAAGTTCCACAAAGTTTCTCCAACATAATTACTTTCGTTATCGGAGGGAGGGCTCATTCTGGGAGGAGATAGCAACATTCCCCCAGCCATGTCAACCAGCAAACTTGGCATGGAGAATATGGCTTCCTCGTCCATAAACTCAGTTTCAAACGAAGGTAAAACATCATTGCTATCAGATTGAACTGCTGCATTATTTGTTGTTGATGCATTAACGTTGTTGTTGTTGTTGGCTTCAGGCTTCATGAGTTCTGCAGCAGCAATGGCAGCGAAGCGGATGTCCGAAGGGGAATTGGATGCCGGCACCGGATACCTGCCAACCGAGTCAGGGAAGTTAAGAACCGCCTCGTTGCCTTTCAGGGCCAACGCCGCCACATCGTAGGCGGCGGCCGCCATCTCCGGCGTCAGGAACGTCCCCAGCCATATGCGGTTTGTTTTTCGCGGTTCGCGGATTTCAGTAACCCATTTTCCTCCGCGGCAACGGATTCCATGGTACAATGGATGCCTCTTCGATGATGATGATGATGCCATGCTTGTGGTGTTGTTTGCAAGCAAAGAAAGGGTATTTTTGGCACGTGTGGAAATGAAATGAGAAAGGAATAGGAAGTAGGTGGGTCTAACTAGGAAAGAGGAATGCAATTTAAAACTTGTTTATTGTCACTGATTTAATTGGAGGATACGATATTGGTGAGAGGAATATATATATTTATATATAGTATCATATTCATGTGTAAGGTACATAATGAGACAGTTTGGTGGTATGTTTGAAGATGACAAACCTTGTTTCTATTCTTGTTTATATATATACATGGAGTAATGGTTTGGAATGAGAGCGTGAGCATAAGACAACATTGTAGTATGCAAAAGTGAAACCGTGGGAATTTCGCGGAGTAACTGAGTAATGGGTGATTACTGATTTTGTTCATGCTTTAAAACGGTGGCGCATAGCTGGGCTCCATTTGCTAAGGTTTTGAAGAAAAGCCAATCGAAAATTAAAAATTATATAGTTATAGAGAATGACAACGACAATTGGTGATAAATCCACTTGACAACTCACTACCACGAAATATTAATGATATATAGCTGCAGTTGGCAAATTAAAGATAGTTTTTAATTTCATCAAAACCTTAATGTCACATCTTTATTTCCTTCCCTTTTCCCAAATAACGGGTGGCATTTGGCTGTATGCATGTAAGGGGTTACTCTCCTAATAATTAAGTCTCCGTACATCAGCAGGGAGATCAATATTCACACATATATGTCATGTGATTATTATCACTAGTCACTACAAGAAAATAAAGTAGGGTTTAAAAAGTTTTTAGATCCATAAATACCTTATAACAATGAATTTCAATGTACCCATAAATCAATAATCATATAATTTAGCATTCATTATTCTATGAGTAATTGAAATAATCATTAATTTGGAATTAAATAATCTTATAGACTTTGTCTTGGTGACTAAAAAATTTATCATACACTTAATTCCAACCAAATATATATAACTTGCACATACTTATTGTTATTAACAATTCATAATCATTTTATTAATTTCATTTCATGCCATAAAATAATATTCATATTTATTTATGTTTTGCATTCAAATACGTTCAAAAAAATATGCAACTTTCTCCAAAACAATTCATGGCATACTGCGACAAAAGAATATTTACTTTTCATTCCTACCTTTTCATTTCGTTCCAAGATGAAAAAGAAAAACAAGTTGGAATCTTTCTCCAAAACGTCACTCTTGGCTCTCTTTCTCAAAATTATAATTCAACAATAATAAATTATTGCCAATAAAACAATTCAGGAAGTGAAAAATAAAATCCCTAAATTTCATAATTAGGATTCAAAAAATTTGGAGAAAAAATATGATTAATGGAGAATCATATAATTTCTACGCTCGTGATGACTAGCTATGGGTAAGAGATGACACACTTTTCTATCAGAAAATAGACCTTTTTTTACGTTAGTGAGTATTAATCCTTTTTTATAATCATTACTTTCATCCAGACTTTTCCTATTTAACCAAATTACAATTTAGTCCTTAATTATTAATTATTTATTTATTAGTCTCTACATAAGTCACATGCCTCTCATATGAGACATTAATTCTAACACTTGATACTCAGAGGAAAGCTTGTTAAACTATTACAATACTATGCTATTTATATTTTCTTTGTTAAGTGACAAAAATAATATATATATATATATATATATATATATATATATATATATATATCAATATATATCTAAGCTAGAGTTATGCACATGAAATATTCTCATAGATATATATTATTCGTATAATAAATTTTAAAAAATTAACCGCTACTATCAATGAACTTATGAAATTAGATTCATTAGTGATGTAATCTTTTAAGGTCATAGGAATAAAAAATTTAATTTTTTAATTGAGATCTATGTGAATTTATTAGTAACTCATTGTTTTAACTACTGACCCAATTATTCAATGTCTTGATAGGATGATCATCGATTGGTTTTTGTTTTACTTATAGGAATTAAATAGAATCTCAAGAGGTTTATAACGCTCACTCACACACCTTGATCCCTGATTCAATTTTTAAAACTTTGCTTAAAAGAATAAAGTATCTATTAAACTCAAACACATATATAAGAAGAATTATTAAATATTTATGTTTTACATGAACTTACTATTAAATAGTGATGCATTGTATGTTTTTTTTTTTTAATATGTAACTAGAGATGCCTAATGTTTAGAGGTCACTCACTCTATTCCTTTTTAAGTTATTAAGTGACAAATGACTGATATTTATAACATAACATTACTAATAATACACTAAATAAACATTTACAATAATATTAAAGATAACATAAATGTTTCATAAATAGTAATTATAATGATTTTACTATGTGATTATTTTATTTATTTATCTATTTATGACATTTTTTTAACTGATTATCTATTTACATAAAATTTAATACATATCCCTGAAATCCAACAATATTAAATTAAATACACAAATCTAATTGATTTATTTAATTATGGTAAGGTTGTTATTGATGGAGCTTGAACAAATTAAGCATCACGTGGTTGATTCTCAAAGGTTGTAGTGGCGGTTAAAAGCCAATGACAAGGTGACCGCATTTGTAACATCGATATATTGTAGCTATTAAAGAAAGCCTAGTAGCTAGTCCTGATTCTTGTGGCTTCGTGGCATTGGTTTCTTGAGCATTTGCTGTGACAATTGGGGAATTATTACTAAATATACTAATTATGACGTAACAATAGCTAAAATTAAAAGTGACGTAGAAAATAATATCAGGGAAATAGATGAAGAAGGTTAAAGGAGAAGCTATCTAAACCATTTAAGGCTGCTATATTATTAGCACTAGTATTTTCTATGAGTGGTATAATACCATTGTTAGCAGCTTATATATGTTCTAAAGGATTATAAAATTAGGATGATTGTTTATTAAATGTTGTTTCGTCTGGCATGGCAATGTTACTGTTGGGACTTGGGAGGGAGTAAAGGCCATGCTTTTAAGTCACAAAGTCATGTGTTTGAGTGCTCCTTTTAGGGGGCACAAATTTCATATTTAAAAGGAAACAAATTTTCGTAATGAATTAAATATATTTTTATCCGTAATACATATTTGATTTTAGAGTTTGTTTTTTAATATTTTTTATTTTGTATTGAGTTCATAATTTTTAAAACAACAATTTTATTTTAGCTTATCGTAAATTAGTGAATTTTGTATTTGTTGTCTCACAAATTAAAAAATTTTGTTTTAGTTCCGACTAATATAAAATTAAAAAATTTTATTAGGAAATAAACATAAAATTTATTAATTTATCAAAGACTAAAAAAATATCAGGATGAAAAATAAAATTATTATTTTATTAGAAACTTAATGTATAACAAAAATTTATTATGAAACAAACAATAAAATTAAATATTTATTAAGATAAAAAATATATTTAAGTCTATTATAATTTAGTGTAATTTAAAAATATTTTATTTATAATCCGAGACGTATGCCATTCTTGGCTTTAATATTCAAATAACTTCGCATACTAAACTGAAAAATAATGATACTACCAACATTAGAGGAAAAAATTGGTTCAAACATTATATATGCATAAAAATGATAAATAAAAGAACAATAATTTATTTATGTCCTACCATTATTATTATTTTTATTAGATTAAATTATTTTTTACTCTTTTAATTTATTCTTTTAGTTTTTTTCAAGTATAATTTGGTCCTCTAATTTTTTAAATCAATTTAATTTGGTCATTAAATTTAAATTTTAAGAAATCACATCTTGTGGTGGTTCAAAATTGTCACTAAATGCATATTTTTCAAAAAGTGAATCGGTTTTAAAGATTAGAGGATTAAATTGAACAAAAAAACTAGAGGACCAAATTAAATCAGTTTTATAAATTAGAGGATCAAGTTGAAGCCAAAAAAATTTAGACAACTAAATTAAACCTAAATAATAAATTAGAGGATAAAAAACTAATATAACAATGTATCTCAATTGGCTTAAATATATGTTTAGTCTCTAAAATATATTCAATGTTTCATTTTTTATCCCTTTTTTTTTACTTTACTTGTGGTCCTTAAAATATTTTTTCTTTTGAATTCATACACCTAATTTTTGTTTTGGTCCTTATATATTATAATGGTTGGAAAAAAGAAAAAAAAATCAGGGACCAAAAGTCAAGAAGAAAAAAATAGATGTCAAAAACAAAAGACAAATATATTTTAAGGACCAAAGAAATATTAATCTCAATTTCATTACATGTTTTATATATTTCTTTCACGTATATTTAAACCTGTATTTATTCCACATATATTTAATCTAAATTTTATTTTATGTTGAGTCTTTTATAAAATAATACACTTTTATTTTTTGATTCTTGATATTTGATCTTGTTCTATAATAAATTAACAAATTTTATGTTTGTTTCTTAATAAATTAATAAATTTTATTTTAGTTCCAAATGATAACAAATGAAAAAATTATCAAGGAACAAATACAATATTTATTAATTTATGAAAGAATAAAAATAAAATTATAATTTTTTCAAGGATTCAACGTATACAAAATTATTAGAGAGCAAATGCTGAAATTAAATATTTGCAAACTATTCTTAGACTCGGCTGGAGCCCAAATCTGTATGTAGTGATGGATCCGTCTTCATAAGCGTGGCCCAATCACCAAGCGTTGGACCCACTGCTAGTGTCCAATGGCCCAATCCCATGCAGCAAAATTTTACACTGCAACACTTTGACCAAAAACACGAGCAACTGGATTTGTTCCTTCACTTCCTTGTTATGCTGTGGTCACGCAACAAAATGAATAATGGAGAACAGTGCTGGGTGTCTCTCACATTTTAGTAGTGGAAACAAACGCCACGTAAATTATATCCTACGGCACTAGTTAGTGTCTTTGATTGTTTTTTTTTCATCACCATTATTTTTAAAGCATTGATTAAAGAATTAAAAAAATATTTTTAATATAAATCATAGAAAAATATAAAAAGTATCATAGAAATATATATTTTTTAATAAAAATATTTTTACTTTAAATTTTTTAATTAATATCGTTAAGATATTGGTTAACATTTACTTTTTTCTTTTTTGTTGTATTTTTTTATATTTTTGTGTATTTTTATTTTCTATTTTAGAAAGATGAAAGTAGCTTAAGAATTATTAAATATAAGAACATAAAACCCACTGTATTTTTATGTTATATCCTTATTATGCACTCTGATTATTTTATATTAATATTTAAAAAACATAAAAAAAGACGAGACAAATATAATGAAATCCAATTAAGAAGACAACATATAGTTATTACATATATTTTCAATTCAAAAATAAAAATATCAAGATAATATTTTATATCAAAAAATTGAACTTTATAAAAATTGTATCTTAGTTTTTTTTAAAAGAAATCCTCAAACAATTTCTTTAAATTTGTGTCATCATATTAATCTTTTAAAGATTTTACTATCAAATTATTTTAAAAAAAATATTTTACCAAATTAACCCATAAAATAACTCATGTAATACCCCAGATTTCAAGCATTAGAAATAAATCAAGATAAAACTCTAAATAAGACTTTGCCAAGATGTGATTAGATGAAAGATAACCTATGAGTTATTATGATTGTTGTTGTCATCATTATTATTAGTATCTTTATTGTTGATGTAGTTATTATTATTAGTAAGGTTGTTATTGTTAATAATTCCATAGTATGTGGATATATGTTATGTTTGACAATACTAGCTAAAGAGCTAGTTAGAGACTCAAAAGTTAATTGGAAGCTGAAAAGTTGTCTGGTATCGGGAAGTTGTGAAAAAATAAATTATTAAATTAAAAATATTTCGTAAAATTAACTGTTGAAGTAACTGAAAAATGTAAAATGACAAAAAATAATAATATCATGATTTATTTAAAAAAATAATAAGGAAATCAATAAATATATTAAGGATAAAAGTGAAAGAAAATATAAAAAGTTAGAAGTTAGAAGTTAATGTTTTAAAAAATATTACTTTTCAAAAAAACGTTAAAAGTTACTAAAATAAGCTTGATCATCAAATAGTCAAATGAACTTTTTAACTAATAAAAAAAGTTTAAAAATAACTAAAATGTCTTGTTAAATATAATCATATAAAATGGGCTAATAATAGTCAAACAAAAGAATTAAGGCCCAACAGAATACCAAGTCCACATGGGGGTTATGATAAGGGGATGTAAGAAATGAGTTTAGGTTTAGTCGTCATAGAATAGAAGAAAGAAAAGAAAAAAAAGGAGGGGAGAAGAGTTTTGGAGACCCCAAGCTCCTAAATTTATCTTTATTTCATCCTCTATACATATGCTTTCCTTGTCTTTTCCCATAATTTTTGTTATTGTCTTTTCCTCTTTATTTTTCCTATTTTGTCCTAAATTAGTGATTTGATGGGATTTGTAGAGTTTACGGGTGAATGTCTGTAGGATTGTTTTGAAATTGAATTTGGGAGAAAATAGGCTTATGAGCCCTAACTTATAGATTAGGGATTTTAACTAGATTGTGTGATTAATGGGGTATTCTATGTTGTTTTGATGCTTAAAAGCTTAAATAATAATCATTTGTAAGTCTTTTAGGGTGATCTTGGATGGTTGGGTAGTCATTTGGGGCACAAGAGATGCATTTTCGTGAAGGAGTCGAGAAGCAATAAAATTATATTTGAGCTGAACTAGCCACTATGACTTATTTAGAAAGGTCCCTTTCACATAACGAGTCAGTTTAGCTTAGCTAGAGTGTAAAACAAAATGTGGTTAAGCAAAAATGTAACACAATTAGTGAACTTATTTAGTTTCTTAGATATGCTTGTATTGTCCTAATGCTTGAGAAGTATATAAGTCGGGTGCCATGAGAAAAATAATGCAAGTTGACAATGTTTATATGTTTGATGAATTTAATATGTGAATCTATGTTGTGAGATGTTTAGGATCTTATAATAAGAATGTGAAATCTCTATGTCACAAGATGTGTCCGGCGGATGTTGGTCATTGAGTGAATGCAAGTATGTAACCTTCCTTCATTGAAAACATGTGATTGTATAAAGTGTTTGATATTCTTTAACAAGTGCTATGTGTTGCCAAATATGAGATTGTATATTGTTATGAGATATGTGTGTTGTGACTGGATATCATTAAGACGGGTAACCTAGTATGTGAATGAATAGAATAAGCTAGGGTGGTATTTCAATGGTAAGTGACCTAACCTGTGAGAAGCGAGAATGAGTTCACATATAAGTAAAGAGGAGTTCAAAGGGGCTTTTGTGCATCATTTGTGTTAAACATGCATTATAACATTTGAGATATTTGTGTTAATGGAAGGTAGCTATAAATTTAGACACTGGAGGTTTGCGATGGGTTTATTTAATGAAATATCAAATAGTTTTAAAATTTTATAAAAAGTTATAGACTTGATATACTCAATAAGAAAAACTTTTAATTTAATGATTAGATTGATAAAATTTAATACTATAAAATTTATTAAATAAATTAACTTTAACGAATAAATACTCTTAAAATAACTTGATTGTTGCTCTCTTTATAATATATTGATTGAAATATATTTTTATGGTGATTCTAATTTCTAATAGGTTTGTTAGCTGTATTTTTCATATATATGGCCAAATAATTCAAACTTTCAAAATCATCTAGAGTTTTCCGGGAGTGACATTAGCCAAAAAGTTATTGTTACAATAAACAAGAAACTTAAATTTACAAAAAGTTATTCACTTTATTTTTTAAGGGTCAACTGATAGTAAATTAAAATAAAATTAAAAAAACTAAAATGACTTTTTGCAAATTAAAATATAATTAACAAAAAGTTTTAAAAAATTTAAAAGCTAAAATTTTCAACTTATACAATTTTAAAGACTTTTAAAAATTACTTTGGCAATAATTAATATCGGTTAAAGAAAATTGGATCATTCATGCACTGAGACGAAGCCAACAAAATGCCAAATATATTGTAACATGAACTGAACGACCTGGTCATGTCATGGGCACAATCTGAATAAATGGAATTTAGTTGATTTTGATTTTGTCTCTGGTTAGACCAAAACAACGATTAGTGGTGGAAAAACAAGAAGCAAGTTGGACGATCACGCTAGATTATACTGCTGTGGCAAATAATCTATAAAAGTTATTGACACTTATTGAGAGAAACAGAGAGAAGTGTAAATATTTAGTATGTAAGACAGTAAGAGTATCTATATATTTCATTATAATTTTTTTAACTTAATAAGTAACTTCCCATCAAAAGATTGAGTGCCTAAATGTGTGAGTAGTCTTTTTTTAACACTAACATTAAGTTTGATAGCTTGACTTAGATGAAGATTCATTTAAAATTGTATTTTCTGAGAAAATTTTCTAGCAAGCCAATATAGCTACTTCTAAGAAATAAGATAACAACGACTCTAAGTTTTAAGTAGGGTTTTTGTTTGGCACTGCTAGTTTGTTTTCTTTTTCTTCTCTTTTTGTTCTTTATTTTCTGAAGCTTTAAATAAAAAAGTAATGCATCGTGAACCGCTCTTTCTTCGCACTCGATTATATGGTTCGTACGATCATATGCTAAATTTCAAAGAGTTGGTCAATCTTTTTAAGATTGGTATGCGGGTTCTTGATTATATGAAATAATATAATGTTCTTTTTTTTTAAGAAACAATATAATGTTCTTAATCCCATAACTATGGTTAAGTATATATATCCCCTTCATAATTTTTCTAGATTATAAAAAAAGTCGTATGTGCGTACGCTAATATATAGATTTAAATCTTTAAATAAGTTAAGTCTATAATATTTAAGACATCATAATAAAAGTCTTTGGAGAAAACGAAAGTCTAATACAACAACAATAATAAATATGATTTACTTACATAAATGTTGTCAATTCTATTTTTTTTTATAAATGGCTTAAATTTAATTGTCTTTTGATTGAATAAATCTTTTTTTAGGTTTAATAAATCTTTTTTTAGAACTTGATTGAATAAATCTTAACTTATATGATAATTAATAAGCTCCCGTCAGACTAAACTCAATAATGTGAAAATGTTAACGTTGTATCTATTGGACTGTTGACAGTCCAATAGTATCATCTACGAGAACTCTTGTGACATGCATGTTTGAAGCTTTAAACAAAGAATTTGAGGTAGTCTTTTTTACATTGAAACTACTTATCATAACAGTAGAGAATAGAGATATCAAGGGATCGATTTCCCTGATTAGCAATGTTTTGTAAAAGTTTTCATATTAAAGTGATTCTAATGTCTCAAAATTAATTAATTACTATTGGAAGAAAATATTATAAAAATTGAATTGAAAAATAAATGAATAATTGACCAAAAACACAGCAAACATTTTTCACTTTATCCTTTGGCAAGTCGTTTTGCTAAAATATATTTCCATGTAGTTATCATTTTTCTTTCCTGATGCAATTGATAAAATTAATAAGCAGGCTGGATTATTTTTGAATATGGAAATGAATTCAAAACCCTATGAAACACGAAACATGATACATGTAGTTCACTGTTTATATGACAACTGATATGATAACAATATTACAGAAGCCGAAAGATCATTAATATGTCCATACATATTTGATTGTTCTTTTTACTTTTATATATAGCAGAAGTTCGACAAGAAACATATATTAGCAATGCAAGAACGTTCAAATAACAACGGTCGTCGCACGTTGGGCAAAAAAATTTCTAGAAAATTATATTCCAGTCAAATGGACGTGAAGGAGTATACTATTGTGGAGCGTAACCTATATCTTCCACATGTTCCTTTCCCATTTCCAAAAGACCTTCGTAAAAAAAAGTAGAGTACAGTTACAAAGGTTTTTCTACAAACTGATACTTTATGAAGGGACATATATAGCATATTAACATTGTAGAGTATTAGATAGATTGGATGCAAGTGCATCCGGATAGGTCTCACATTGTCTTGAACACGATTGCTTCTGGAGGAAAATTATGTTGAAAAAAAAAACTGATGTTTTGACCTAGTAAGAGCTGCTAATGTGTGTCATATTGGTCACGTCCACAATAAGTGGAGCTATAAAATTAGAAGCCTAATAAAGTCTAGGTTGAAAGACTAAACCTTTTTAACTCTTAATTTTTCAAAGCATCACGCGTCAAGCAAAAAAGTAGAGTTTGATTTGATAGTTGGGTGAGCCACAAAATTCATGGAGCATTGGCCATGCGTTCATTTCATGCCACATTGCCATGTATATCTACTAAGCGTAAAAAATCGATGCAAAATAACGCACATACTAAGGGAATGTTGCATATTACTCGATTGTAAAATTGAAATCCCTTCGAGGAATAACGTTTTAGGAGAACCTAAATTAAGGACAGTTAACACCCAAAATGGTTAATCAAGTACTGCATGCATCATTTACAGGTGCTATAGCATAAGCAAAATTTAAGAGAATATATCAAACCAAAATTAGAGGGCTATCTCAATTGCCTTCAATTATTTTGTGATTGCACCTTTATATTAGTTTTGGTGACAAACCACATCAGGCTACGAAGCCGTACATGGTGAGCACATACCATACCGCTATAGACGATATGAATAAGTATTATAAGAAAATTGTTGACAATTTAAATGTGGGCAGAATTATGAGTGGATATAACGTTGTGAATGAGATGTGAATAGAATAAAGAAGCCTCATTTAAAAAAATGATGACTAAACAAATTCAATAAAATAATTTTGATGGATTTAATACCTTGAGAGAAGTGTGTTTGCAATATATTTTTTAATACATTTCTTTTAACAAATTATCTAATAATTAACATTTATTAAAAATTATAAAATTGTAAGTAATGTTTATTAAGAGTGAGACTTACACAATTTTTTTATTTTAATAAACTTGTACTGTAATTAAAGTTTATTATTAGATAATGTATTTCTAACATTTCACTACTTTTCTGACAAAAATTCATACATGATCATTAAATCCACATTAAGGACCAACACAAAATACTTTAACATGTTGGATAAATGAGTTTTTTCTTTTTCTTTCTTGTGCATAATAGTCGCATTTACATTCAAACCTATAGCATCATATATATTATTTAAACTTCTCCACAACTAAGCTGATCTTAGTGATTTTGTACGGCAAGTGATAGCTTACAGCATAAAGAAGCAACTTTATGTAATATGTTTGTGAGGGCGGATCTATTAAGCTTTAATATCATAATATCATGTTCAAGCTTTGCATGTTTCTTTGTTTATTATGTTTATTCAATATTTATAACAAATAAATAAATAAATAAAATTAAAGATAGTAGTATATACTTGAGAGAATCGCGTGAGAGAATTTAGTGAGTTTGATTGTATTTTTTTCTTTTTAAAAACTATTTTATAAAACAATTTTAGAAAAAGTAGAAGTGAGTGAAGAAAATGTGAAAGTGTAAGGAAAAACATGGATATTAGAAAATAGAAAACAAAAAATAATACTTACGGGTTCCAAAAACAATTTCAAAAAACTATTGTTATTAAACATTTGTTTTATATGACAAGTTTTTATGGCCATTAATGATATGGGAAGAAATTAATGATCCAAAGAAAGAAAGTCGTATATATGGAAAGGTTGGTATGGAATGGCCACTTCATTCACACCGTCCTTACTTTGACCAGCCCAGCGCTGTTTTATTTTATTTTTCCCCATTAACCAAATTAGAAACACCTGACCTGAATCTTACGTCGATTAGAGGGCCAAGACAAATCTTCGGTCCCATTTCAACGACAATGATTGTTTTTTTCTTTTTTCCGAATGAAAATATGCTAGAATGGAAATATGCTCCAAACTCAACAAAATTCTAGAGGTAAGGAGATCTCTCTCTGATCGAGGAACATTGCTTACCAAGAAAAAAAAAGAAGTGAACATTCATTCTAGATTCTTAACCATTTATTTCAATCAGTATTTGTGTTAATGATACACTAAAAGGAGAGATTCTTTGCTCAATCTCATATTTTACCCAAAAGAAAAAAAGAGTTTTGTATATTTTGTTATTAATCAAAATAATTAAAATATAATTTTCTGTCAACAAAACTAACTTAACATGCATTCCAATGCCGATTTATTTTTTATTTTCTTCAAAATAAAGTTTTTTAAAAATATTTTGATCATGGAGTTTGATTTTCACAACTTTTTATATTCCCAACAACTTGCAAATTAACTATAGATATGATTTAAAAGTAATTATTAAAAAAAGTCAAGAATCTTATTAATTTTTTATAATTTAATAATCTATGATTAAACGAGGGTGTAATTTTTTTATAGAATTAATGTAATTTAATTAAAAATTATTATATAAAGCTATTGAGATTTTTAATTAAAAGTTAAACAGACTATAAAAGTTACTGGATTTATTAATTTCTCTAAATGTATTAGGCTAGTATTAGAGGTTTACCCAAAAGTTTGTCTAAGTTAGTGTTAAATTCGTATAAATACAGTGTACGACATAAATTATAATTTTTAATTTCAAATTATAATTTATTTATATTTATCTATATATTTATAAATAATATACTGTAAAAAAATTAAATAATATAAAAAATTATTAAATTTGTCACTTTTATTTTTTTATTTTTTTTAAATATATTACTTTATTTAGCTTTATTTTATTAACTTTTAAATAGTATTTTAATTCCTTTGACTTTTCTCATTTCCATCTTTTTGCTTTTTTATTTTATTTTATTAACTTAGATTTCTTTTTGTAGCTAGCATGAACAAAGAATAAAACCTCTGTAGTTTTTAATATCATAAAAATTTATTTAACTTATAAAAATAAAATAAAATGATTTACATAAATAACGATGGACACAAATAAATAAGAAAAAATTGAGACATATTTTATTTATTTATTATTTTCAGATCAATGAAAAATATTTTCATTCAAAGTTTTCTAAAACCCAAAATAAGTCAATTTAAACATATACTATATAAACCTTTATCATACGTATGGATACATATACAAACATATTGAGAGAAAAAATCTACTAAGTTTAAGTAAAATTATATTTTATATGTTTTTAAAATTATTAATATGATCTTTAAATTAAATTTTATTAGAGAAATAAATTAATATAATTCAAAAGATAAATGGATATTTATTACATTTTTTTATTTTCACATGTAATATATTATTTAAAATATTACCAAATCATTCCTATTAAGCTATATATCTATAAATGTTAAATTATTTAAAGTTTTGTATATATGTTTTTTAAGGTTACATCACAAGACTCAACGATTATGTGATTAGAAGAGTAAAATATGTTTTTGTCCCTCTAAAATTTATAAAGTTCAATTTTAATTTCTTTAAAAAGTTTTGTCCATTTTTTGTCTTTCTAATTTTTGAATTTATCTATTTTTTTGTCTCTTTAAGTTTGAAATGCATAATTTTTTGGTCCTTCAAAGTGCTTTAGATAATATTTTAAAATAAAGATGAAAAATAGTTTAGATAATGTTTGAGACAAAAAAGAAAAAATGGGCAATTCAAATTAGAAGGACGGAAAATGATTCTTTTTTTTTTTTTAAAAAAAAGAGAGACTAAAACTGAACATTTTTTAAAATTTTAAAGGGAAAAAAGTTACCCTTATAACTTATCAACATTTTTTATTCCATATATACATGTATATGCAATTTGAAATAAGTTATAATGATAAAACAACTAAAGTTATATAAAATGATAGTATATTAATATTTTCTGAATTTAATTTCAATTAAATCATATCTGTATAAAATTTAAGAGGCTCTTTTTAAATCCATCGCGTACTTGAGTTTTCTTAATTTAGAGTTAAGTCAACAATAGTAAACAAATTATTATCTTAAGGTTTAAAGGGTTGGTGCAGTGATTTAAGATTTCGTTGCATTCATATAAATGAAAAAAATCTATTTAGTAGAAGAATCTGTATTCGATTCTTATCGTATGTAAAATTTTCTTGAATCAGCGACAATCACACACTGTAAGTGGAATTTAGTCTATGATCTAATAGAAGTAAATACATCATTACTTGTAAATATCATTTACGAATTATAATAAAAGTATTACCCAATTTAAAAGATTATACTCCTTTTCAAATACATCCATTACTTGTAAATATTATTTACAATTTGTTTCTATAGTTGAAAAAGTTTTTAAAATTTTAAATTACTTAAATTTCATTTGAGCATAATTATGTTAAAAGATATAAATTTCCTATTTTGCACAGTATATTGAGAATAAAACATTAGAAATATTTTATTATAAAATGATTCAATATTTTATTAAATTAAACTTTGAACAACAATTTTACAGACCATTAAATTACTCTTTGAATATAAATTTTGTGAACGTCAGAATTCATAGACTCCGTCAGAATGAGTTAAGGGGATCCCTTAAGCTATGTTTGAATTATAGCTAGTTAGAAATTTACTGGAGGGTGCTAAACATACTTTTAGAAAAATGTGTTTTTAAAAGAGTTCAAATGATGCCTCAAACATGCACTTACTACACTTCTATAGTGTCAATGAATCTTTCTCCACAATTCACCAATGTGAAACCCAACTTGGACTGTGTATCATCTTTTATGCCGGAATTCTTTAGATAATGTATGCTAAGACGCGTAGAACAACAAGTGAGAAAGAAATGGGATAGATGCAAACACTCAAACAACAAATATCTTCATTTCCATAAACGGAATTAATAAAGCCAAAGTATCATATTCCAAAATCTTCATAATTGCAATAAATTCACTTATTAACTAGTATTCTTACGACATTAATTAATGAATAAAAAGAAGAAAAAATATTTATTATAAAAGATCATAAAAAATATAAAAAAATCACGAGTAAATTTTCAATAAAAATATTTATCTTGTCAGTTACTTAACCAATGCATAAGAACGCTGGTCTGGTTAGCATTTATCATTATAATATTATGTTTTTTATATAAAATTTAAAGCTATGCAACGTTTGGGCAAAATGGCAAGTGTAATATGAATTCCAATTTATATGGCTGGGATTTAGCATAGGTGGATTTAATTCCTATTAATAAATGCCGACATGGCATTGATTTCACATGGATATTATGCATAAAACCGCAGAACTTTAATTAAAAAAATTATGTGTAGCTACCATTTATTTAGAATGGGGCCTCTCCAAAAAATGTGTAGAAACTTAAATATTTTCCTGTTTTCTTTCATGTACCCCTATCTGAAAACATTCCTCCTACTATTGCCCAGTAACCTTCATGAATTAAAGGTAACAATTAATAAATATTAATATTTTATATAAAAAAAAAAAACAGAAAATCCATTCACCGTTTAAACCCCTTTTTTTTTTATTTGCACTAGTCTGACCCATTATTTGGCAGAATTGATTCATTCACTGTTTTATAATTTACATTTCGTGCAAGTTCAGTGCGCTTATGCCACCACCACCACCCCCTCTCTCTCTCACACCCCATTCTGTGCTAGCAGGCCGAATAGTGAGATTTACTATCGTATCTGTTATTGGTCGGTCATCAAAAGAGGCTTGAAAATGAAATTATTTTTTTTAAAAAAATAACACACCTTCCGTCTCATAATAACATCTTATAAAAAAATTATTCTAAAATAATTATTTTTTTAATATAATATTATTTTTGTTTACTTATACCTCTTATAATATTAATGATATAGATTACAAAAATTAAAAAAAAAAACTATTAATAATATAATTTATTTTATAAATTACTATTTTTATTTATATAAAATATTTAGAATACTTATTTACAAGCGTTTGAGCTGTTAATGATGGCTTTAACTAGCATTAGTGCTGAGTCGACCCTACGTGTGTGACCGTGTGCAATACTCCAAATTAGGTTAGAAGATTCCAAATTTACTAGCGGAAACCCTCCCCTTACCCTTATATACCCCCACTTGCTTACACTCTTTCAAAGTGCAACAAACAATTGGCCTCACACACACAACAGTAACAACACTATAATTCGTTAATTCCTCTCTCTCTCTTTGCTTCTCTTGTCTCTTGTGAGAAACTATCAAACCAATGCGCCAGTTATCACCAACCTCAAATTTCTGTGAAAGGAATGAGGGCCACCCAAACGCATCAAATCACAAAGTACAGGATGAGCCCAACATGTTAACCACTTTGATTCCCAAATCCCCAACATGTCAACTACACCAAATGCAAAATCCCCATAATAACATTAACACAACACATTTGTCCCTTTCTCTCGTCGAAGCCAAGTGCATAGCCAACATATCCTTCTCCATGATCCTCACTGGCCTCTTACTCTATTCCCGCTCCGTGATCTCCATGCTCTTCCTCGGCCACCTCGGAGAACTCGCTCTCGCAGGTGGCTCCTTAGCCATTGGCTTCGCCAACATCACAGGATACTCTGTTCTCTCTGGCCTCGCCATGGGCATGGAACCCATCTGCGGCCAAGCCTTCGGCGCCAAAAGATTCAAACTTCTCGGCCTCACCATGCAGAGAACCGTTCTCCTTCTCCTCATAACCTCATGCCTCATCTCATTATTCTTCTGGCTCAACATGAAGAAAATATTACTCCTTTGCGCCCAAGAACAAGACATAGCCAACGAGGCAGAACTCTACATATTTTACTCCCTCCCTGATCTTGTATTGCAGTCGCTGCTACACCCTTTGAGAATCTACCTTCGGAGTCAATCAATAACGCTCCCTCTCACGTGCTGCGCCGCCGTTTCGATCCTCCTCCACGTGCCCGTCAACTACCTCTTCGTGTCTATCCTCAACCTCGGAATCAAAGGCGTTGCACTAAGCGCTGTTATCACAAACCTCAACCTCGTAGTGCTGTTGATTATTTATATAGTGTTTTCAGGCACGCACAAGAAAACATGGCCGGGTATTTCTCGCGAGTGCTTCAACGGATGGAAAAAGCTCTTGAATCTAGCGATTCCGAGTTGTGTTTCCGTTTGTCTGGAATGGTGGTGGTATGAAATTATGATTTTGCTCTGCGGGTTATTAGTTAACCCTCATGCAAGTGTTGCATCCATGGGGGTTTTGATTCAAACAACAGCTTTGATATACATTTTTCCGTCTTCTTTGAGTTTCGGAGTGTCCACGCGCGTTGGTAACGAGTTGGGAGCCGGGAATCCTCGGAGGGCGAAACTCGCGGCGATTGTCGGCCTCTGCTTCAGTTTTGTGTTTGGGCTTTCTGCTTTGGCGTTCGCTGTTTCAGTGAGGAATGTTTGGGCTTCGATGTTCACGCTCGATGGGGAAATCATTGCTTTGACGACGGCGGTGTTGCCGATTATTGGGCTCTGCGAGCTTGGGAACTGTCCCCAGACGACGGTTTGCGGCGTCCTGAGAGGGACGGCGAGGCCGAAATTGGGGGCGAACATAAACTTGGGTTGCTTCTACCTCGTGGGCATGCCCGTTGCGGTGTGGTTGGGGTTCTTTGCAGGGTTTGACTTCAAAGGGTTGTGGCTTGGGATGTTGGCGGCGCAAGGGTCGTGTATTGTGACGATGATGTTCGTGTTGGCTAGGACCAATTGGGAGGGTCAAGCGTTACGAGCTAAGGAACTCACTAGTTCTGATCCTAGGGAAGAGAAAAAACTAGTGGAAGAGGAACATGAGGAGAAAGGGTTTTTGGGATCATGTGCCACCAAAGAAGCTTCTGATTTGGTTGTTTGATTGGTTTTAATGTATTTACCCAATCAGTTAATGATGAACGTTTGACAAATATAAGAGTCACACTTAATATAAACATTTAACATATGAATAATCCGATATTCATTAATAATTCATATTTACGATTGCATGATTGAGGGAATGCAACAAATCCAATTTTCAACATTACATAATCTGCACAGGGATTTTTAGCTTACTATATTAAAAAGATTGATCAGATGATTATTAGTTAGTTATTCTTCTATGCAGTGGATTATTTATTTTTTTGACCAAAAAACAAAATTGAGGACAAGAAGTGAAAACAAAAATAAAAATATGAAATTAATTTAAATACTTGATTCCTATTTTGTGTTAATTGTTTCAATTCACATATTTGGTTTAGTTTTAAGTTTTCAAGAAGGGAAACAAAGAAAATGATCAAAGTCACTACTTTTTGTGGCTGGATGTTAGTACTAGCTACTTTCTGTTCTGATCAATTGTAAACGCCTATGATTAAGCTGATCTTGCATGGATGTACTAGCTATCTGATCAATTGTAAACGCCACATCAGCTCCACGTCATGATATATCTTAGCACCTTTTGCACTAATTCAAGCTACAATAGAGTGGTGGGAATTCGAGCTAATTTGCAGGGAATGACATCACTTGTTTTCTTTTCGTCTCTTTCTGATCTATCCCTAACTGAAAATAAAATTATTTCAGGAAAAAAGAAAACTATGAGAGCAAGTGTTTGTTTGCTATTTAAAACAGTGATTTTTTTCTTTGATTTTTATTTTTAACTGGTGAGGCGAGAAATGGAATAAATTATGGTTGTGTTTGTCTTAAAAGAGGAAAATAATATACGAAATAAATTTTATATTATATTTCATAAAATTCATATCTTTTATACTTTATTTTAATTCAAAAATTTATCTTTTATTTTTTTTTATTTCTCTCCTCTAACTTACAAAACTATTTATTATTCCTTTTGCTTCTTGTTTACTTTTAGAGACAAAAAAAATGTTATTTTTTATCTGTCTATATATTTAGCTATTTAAAACAATATTTCTTATTATCTGTTTTTACCGTATACTCTTGTCTCTACATGATTCTTAAATAGTTTACCTATTTATCATAAATTGAAGAGAAACCATAGTATAAATCATATTAAAAAATTAAAATTAATTATAATATAAACAAACAAATATATATATATATATATATATATATATATATATATATATATATATATATATATATATATATATATATATATATATATTATGTACCACCTTTCTAAATAAAACAAAATAAAATGGAAAAAGTGAATAATCTTTCAACAATTGATATAAGTTAGACTTCCACATGGGTATGCCTACATTATATTTTCTGAGTTATTACATATATCACGTAAGAGTATGATCTAATAAACCAATGACCGATTAAATTAGATGATACAAGCTAATTGATTTTAACGGGAAAAAAATTGTCATACCTATGAATAAAATGCATGCATTCAAGAGAGAAGTAAATTGTGACCATATATTAAAATTAGATTTTTAGCTAGTGGGAGAAGTTTGTTGCCTTCGATCTCCTTCCTTATGATGAGATGTTTCTATGTATGGCATGACGAGGATTGGTAGTGGCTATGGGTTATCTATAATGGTACTTTAACATTCAAGTTAGAATGAATTTTGATTAGAGTACGAATAATAATTGTAGAAATAGTTTAGCGCTCTTGGCCTCTTAATTAATTAAAGTCTGATGTTTGGTCTTTTAACTTAAATATGAAGTTGCAACCGAAAGTATCTTTTGACTCCAAAATAGGTTGATCTAATTGAAAAGAGATTATTTGGATACTAAAGAGAAGTCTCTTATACAGTATACCTTCTAATTAATTACAGAGAAAAAAAAATCATTCGAAAATTATCCACCTATTTCAGAATCATTCTATTATGTGATTTCTCCCATTTCTGGACCTTAGGACTAGTATTATATTCATGGTTGGAAAAAAATATATTCGTGGTTGAAATGGTTTCAGTTTTAGAACAAAATAAAATAATCTTTAAGTAAAATGATTTCATCTCATGTTCTTTTATACGTGTGTGAGTGCATTTATTAAAATATATAATAATTAAACAATATAATTATTGAAAATAGGATTTAAGTTTAACTTATTGAACTTGAGTGGCTTATGAATTAAAATTCAGTGATTTTTTTCCTATCATGTGCATCTCAACTTTTTAGTCTTAGTTCTATACCACAATTAGCATGAATCGAAATATTAATTATAATGTTAATATTTTTTTTATAAGTTCTAATGTTAATAGTTATTCTTAATAAGATATTGATTTTTTAGAAGTATCAATGTGGATTGCACAGATACTTTTTAATTTAAGTCAAATTTAAAAAATATAATTTTGTTAAAAATAACCTGTAAATAAATGTACATTATTAATTCAAATAAATGAGTAAAAGATATAAATAATTTAAATATTGGAGAAAATGAGTCAATTAAAAAATAAAAGAAACTAATTTTAAAGTATAACTTATTTAAATTTGAAATGAACGAAGAAAGTTGATAAAAGAATATATTAAAAATTAAAAGAAATGAAAGTTGTAATTCAAGAAAATGAAAAAGAAATACTAACAGAAAAATTTGAAAGTAGTTAATACTTTAAATGTCAAAAATATAAAAATGAGTGTTAAAACTTAAAATTACAATCTCATGTTGTAAAAAGGATTGTTTTCAAAGGAAAATACCTAAAAAAAACCCGGAAAATAACAATAAGAGTCAGAGATGTTTTCTTGTTTAAAAATATAAAATCAAATATATAATAAAAAATTAATAAATTTGTTCTTTTAAAATAATATAGCATGGCCCTTATTAATTAATTGTCTAGGTTTATTTCTTATTTAGAGCGAATTGCGTGGGAACTTAATAATAACCTTTTGCATTGTCTAAAACTATGTGAACCTTTTTTTAATGCTTTTTAAACTGAAAAAATTCCTCCTTTTACCTCTCTTAAAAATTAAATGAATAATTTAACATTCTTTAGAAAATTTACAGTTGCATTTTTTTTTTTCAATAACCAATTGGTCTTGTTTTCGAGTAATACTAAGTCATAGATACAAGCAGACTGAGAATGAAATGACCATTTACCTTCTCTGAACTGGTTGAGGTCTTATATATGTCGGGTTACTGGCAACAAAAATTGACCAGCCACAATTTGATTAGTATTCGTGTGTCGATGTTTTATTTTTATTTTAAATAATATTTCGCACTGAAAGTCTTAAGTGTTACTTTGAAGAAAGAAAATTAGTACTTATTTAGAATATTTGATGTATGAATAATTTCAAACTAGTTGTCTAACGCATATTAATGGCATGGAATTATCTGCAAGTTTCACATTGAGAGAGAGCTTGAACTCGACGACATGGTATAAGTTCTTTCATCTTTTAAGAATCTTGATCTCATAGTCAAATCGAATTCGGTCTCTTCATTTTACACTTCCAACATAAATTTGTATTCTCAAAACAAGTCTTTGAACAGCCAGAAAGAAAGAATATTAAACTAAGTAATTAGGTCATTACATATTTTTTTGATACAGATTAGCTAGGTCATTAATTACATATACAAACACGCACTGTAATATATAGCTATTTAGTATTTAGTCGATGAGGACGTTGCACATATCCATGATCTTCTGCATGTAACACTAGCTAGGATTTTAATTATGATGTATATATAAGACTACATGTTCACCATATGTTAGGATTGAAACTTGTTCATAAATACACGTGCAATATAATATTAGAAGACTATAAAGCTAGAATACGCGAACATTTTATACGTAAGAAATCAAATAGCAGCAGAGAATCTGCACACGCCATACTGATGATAGGGATTTAGGATTGAAGGTGATGAAAGCACGTTGAAATTTGAAAAGAGCGAAACATGTATCTGAAGTATGGATATCCCAATAATAACTAACGTATGGGAGTACTGCATAAATTAAATGAGTAAATGACCAAACTAATAACGACCCAGTGTTTTTTGCATCCCAACACAACTCACAGTCATACCTCAACTTGCCAACTACTAACTGTTCAATTTTGGCTCCTTTTCAATTTCTATACGCTTTCAGCTGAATACTGCTTTTTTCGTTTTCCGTTGTCCAAAGACATGCATGTGGCACATCCACGCAAGTTCCTTGTGAAAATTGTTTGAATATCATTTGTCTATTGTTTTTTCAAACACCGATATCACATTTCAAATATTTTATATGTCATGTAAATATGTATTGGGGGTTTGAAAAATATTGATAAATTCGCTGCTGGAAAAATCTTTGGCTTTTTTTTTTTTTACTGGAATCGCTTTCAAATGAAAACGGTTGTCCCCAATTTTGTTTATGAAAAAGAATTCATTAAACTATTTTTTTGATAAGCAAATACATGTTACACACTATAGCTTAATCAGTATAATATGTAGTCACTTGAAATGTTAATAATATTTCTCATACTCCACTACTAGCTCTATACATTGTACAAATACACAGTACAAAATGTGCGTCACTTGAAATATGATTAAAACTTATATAAAACTTGCTATATATTATTCATTAATTATCCAAGTCAATATGTACTTCTCATGCAGCCATTGTACAATATGGTAAATTAAGTAACTAAATGGATGGCGACAATTTCTTTATGAAATTTGGATAAGGTTGACTATTCGTTATTAATGTTAATTAATATATAACATTCCTACAATACGAATGTTGATAATTGTGTTTGCCATCACACTTGTTAGTTTCTAGCAATGAAACGATACTCCTAGCCAACTATTATAATTTAACGTTGGGTGACGTTTATGTTGAAAATGACTAATATCTTGTGATGATTCTTTAAAATAAACGCATAATAAGACGCATAAATGTTGATAATTACTGGTAAGAATAGCAGCTTAAAATTGGTACACAATGTTTCAAGCAAACATTCATCATGAATGGAAAATTTTTACAAGGAAAGAAAACTGTGAAAATTTCAAAACTCTGTATTTATTCGTATGAACATTTCAATTTTCTGTCAATTTGAAGACTTTCCAGCATTCCAACAATGAAAAGAAAAACTCATAGGTGAACCTGTCAGTTATTATCTTCCACTTTTTCTTCTATTTGCCCTTTTCCTTTGATTTGGTGACCTTTCCAAGCTGATGCCAAAACATACCTTAGCATGTATGTTTGTTTCTCATTTTATCAATTTAAAGAATTTTAAACATTCATACTAATTGATAGGACCTTTTAATTTGTTATCTTCCATTTCCTTTTGTTTCTTCACTTCCGTCCAAATATCTAAACACACGTCCGTTCTTCTAGTTCGTATGTTCCAACCAAAATCATGTTTTAAATCATAACAGGAATTTTTTTTAATGTATAATGCATGTTTTTATTTATCGCTAACTTTGAGAAAAGAAAACTGTATATTATAAAATAACTAAAGAAGATTTGCAGCCATTACCAGGTAAAATTGTATATTTACGCGTTAATTTTATCTATTATTGTCCAAGAAAAATTAATTATATATGTTCGGATACGAATAGTACAGCTCAGGATGAACTTGACGAGAGTAACATCGCCCTTTTTAATATCTTTAATTTGAATTAAAACTTTCAATGAAAATTACATTAACTATGTGTCTGCAATGCCGGCAAATTTGACACAAATAAATCTGAGTAGAATAGATTAAGCCAATAAGAAAAGGTTTAATTCTAGCTGGAGTTAATTTTACTCCACCCAATCAGGGTTGTCGTCATTTTCATTCTAGAAGTGGCGAAGGGAGAGAAATTCAATTTTAACCTTTTCTAGGAAAACGGAGAAGATTACAAAGAGGTTTTGTATGTGTGACATGTACTTTTTTTTTTTTTAGAGATCACAAATTCTCTTAATGTAGAAGTCTAGCTTGTGGTTAGTTAAAGAAATTTACACGGAGTGAATAAGCATAGATTTTTCTCATAAATAGATTGTTTTTTACATGTAAACAAAACAGAACTTATATTACTTCGTTAATACTGCAGATTATACTATTTTATTTTTATGATTTTATTTTTTAAATTTTATTAATTATATGATTAATTAAGTTAATGGTATTTGAATTATAACAAAATTAAAAATAAATTGTTATAATCTATTTAAAAATAGTAAATCACTTATTTATTTTTTAACACATTTACTTTATATTAATTTATATTTTAAAGTATATTTACGATATATTGAATGAGAATTTTAAAGATTACATTTTTCTATTTTTTTAATATTTAAAAGACTTACTCAATATAGTGAATATTTAAAAAAAAAAAAACAATGGAAAAAAACTTAATAGGCGTTGTACTTGATACACCATTAGTTTGCATTCGGACTGGTTTGTGGGCTTCAAAGTCCATCAGCCCAATGATGTCTATGTATCTACGATACTTCGATCCAATGATGGGTTTTTCTTCGTGTATCTAGCTTTTTTCGTATACACCCAGCAGATTTTGAATAATTTTAACATTGTCATTATGTAAAGTTCATACTGATTGTCAATCCATATGGATCATAATTTTTTATATATATTTAATACATATATAAATTTATATAATAAATTTTATAACAATTGATTTTAATATAATAATATATTTTTTTACATATATAAATTTTAAATAAAAATCATAAGTTTAATAAAAAATACATTATTAAATCTATGATTTTAATAACTTAGAGTCTAATCTATTTAATCAAATAAATTTCAATAAAAGCTTTTATCTGATTTATTTTATATAAAAAATTAGCCTAAATTAAGGCTGATCTAAACTAGGTCATTTCTTTCGAGCAATTTGATCCATTTTCACCTTTAATCATATATCACAAACTTATTAAGTGTTAACTTTATTAATAATTATTTTTAAAATTATACTAATAAAAAAGTGTAACTAATAGTGTAAAAGTTTTTACTTCATGACTAAATACAAGAAAAGTATGAGTGATGTGATAAAGAACCATTAACCTTTTCCGAATTAGTTTGAAGGTGATGTTTGAACACTTAAAGACTTCTACACGTCTGTTTGTACACGAGACACCAAATAAAAAAAAAAACACCAAACTAAGAAGTAACTCTTTTGTGAAATTGAAAAAAAATGGTAAATAGTCACTTTTGTCTCTCAATGTGTAATTTACTGATAAATGCGTCCCTCAAAAATGAAAATACAAAATTTAGTCCCTGAAAGTGTAAAAAGTGCGACAAAATAATCTATGTAACACGGAGGGACAAATTTGTCATTGAAACGATTGTCAACGTGAATTGTCAGCATAAGGGCATATTTGTCATAATATTTTTTTGAATTTTCATCTTCCCACTCTGTTGAAAATGCGTCCCTGAAAGATGAAAATTCAAAATTTAGTCCTCGAAAGTATAAAAAATGTGAAAAATATATCAAGACGTTAATAATAAATTATAACTAATTATTATTATTATTATTATTATTATTATTATTATTATGTGTTTGTAATTTACTGTTCTTATTCGTTTAGTACTTATGCAATATATTTTTTAAATTTCCTTTTAATATATATATTTTTATTATTTTGATTTCCTTGTCAAACCTTAATTTTTGCTGTTAAAATTTTTTTTATTTTATCTTATAATTTTATCAAATTTTTACTAAATTTCTCACTTTTAATCTTTAAAATTATTTCATATCTCAATTTCAACTTAAGTATCCTTATATTTATATTGAAAATAATATGTCGAGAGTTTTTAGTAGAAAAAACAACCGCTCGTGGGACCAAATTTATTTATTTTTTTATTTTAAAAAAAGAATTTAATCAACTATTTTTTTAAAAAAAAAATCTCACAAAATTTAAACTAGATAAAGTTAAAGTGAAATTATAAGTCTTTTTTCTTAATCAATAAGATGTATATATATATATCTCAAATATTAAAGAATCACTTGGATAAATCTTATGTGTTTCCACTGGAGACAACACTTATTATACATAATATGAATAAAATAAAAACAATTATTAACAAATAAAGAATCCAAATAAATTTAAATAAAAAATATAATAATGCTCAAACTAATACAGAGGTTAACTTCAAAACAAAATAAAAAAATTAATAAAAAGATTTATTCTTTGTCTTTAGGACGTAAAGTTGTATCTCTAGTTAATTTAGGGACTGCAACAACCTTACATTCCAATTGATATACTGTGTGACAGAGTACGTAATAAAGATTAATAATTAATTGAAAATAAAATAATCAAGAAATAAAAGTCTTTCATTTTTTTAAATGGTAACTCAATTTTTTTATATCATAAAACTAAAGAATTTTATTTTATAGATGGATAAATAGATAGATAAGCAAAGTATAAGAGTTCAAATCTTAAGCTGTATTTTATTTTACTGTTTTTTTAGTCCTTTTTTCGCTAACTTTTCTCCTATACAATTCATTATTAACGTCTGAATATATTTGTTGTATTTTTTATACTTTTTGGGACTAAATTTTATATTTTCACGCATTTGTCAGCAGAGTAGGAAACAAAAAGTATAAAAAAAAAAAATTCTGACAAATATGTTTCTATGCTAACAATTCACGTTGGCAATCATTTCCGTGATAAATTTGTCATTCCGTATCACATAAGTTATTTTATTAATAGTGACGGACAGAAATCAATGACTGAATATATTTATCGTACTTTTTACACTTTCAAATACTAAATTTTGTAAAAAAAACAAACTCCCAATCACATAAGTTATTTTATTAATAGTGACACACAGAAATCAATGGCTGAATATATTTATCGTACTTTTTACACTTCCAAATACTAAATTTTGTAAAAAAACAAACTCCCAAACACACACTTAAGTGATGGGTGAATCGGAAGAATATATTCAACCTAGCAAGAATGATCATTTTTGTCGAAATTAATACCGCCTATTTTTTAAGGCTGTGAATCTATAATTAATTACATGGTCCCTACCCAACTGTATCAAAAAGTAAAATAAAAAGAAAAGGCTCACAGCTAAGCACAAACCTACACCGACAGACAGAGTATAACCGATTCGGAGGCAGAGGTAACCCACTAGAGGAAGCTGAATATCTTTTTTCCGTTTTCTCCATATAAAATTTGCAACTTAATATTATTTTCACTCTAACCCTACCATTCCGTAAAATCTTTCATGCAAACGGTATTTTCCATTTTGTTACATGTACAACTTGGATTGACCTGAACATCGCAGCATGAAAACAAATGACAAATTGTATTTATATTCACATTTTCTTTGTACAATAAAGTATACAACAAATAGCGAAATAGGAAGAGAAGGAAAAGAAAACATGTAATAAGACAATTAATATAATGAGAGAAATAAAGAAAATAATTATAATAATGTAAAAAATAAAACACGAACCACCCATTGCTAAAGTCATTAGCCTCTTGGTTTTTCAAGTCAGTTTTTATTCCACATACTTTTACACCTACCATTCAACAGCTTTTTCCCTTTGCTATTCGTCCCATGAAATGATTCGATGCTTTAAAGGGTGCAAGTAGATGTAAAGAAAAAATAATGTGAACCAAACATTATTCTAAATTGCAGGCATATAATGAGAAAAATAATAATTTCTTTTAAGGCAGAAGCAACCCACAACTATATGACTCACTGAATATTGATTGCACTCTTAATTTGTGTGAGGCATTTTCGTTGCAAATTTAAAATCCTCAATCAAAAGTTTCCCATTTTGTTGTGACTACAACTGATTCAGAATGTTTTAACGGTTGCTGCTTCTTAGGATTTCCCTGTCTCCCCTGCATGTGATCACCACAATGCACCTTGCTCTCACGTGCCAAGTTTTTCTCTTCATTTTTCAGAGAAATTGAGTTTTCCCTTGCCATCCTCAACATATCTAGAGTCTCAATGTGTTTCTGAACTCTCCTAACCTTCACATAATGTTTTTTACCAAAACGTACAACGTTAATGACCCAAATAAATATCATGATATAGATTTCAGTTTTGAAAATCAAAGACTTAGTACCTGCTCTCTTCTCTGCAATTTCAGTTCACCCTCACCATTAATTTCATCCAATGCAATCAATGTTCTCATCAAATTCTCGGTCAAAGTCTCTATATCTAACTCTGCTATAACCCCACCTGTGGAAGCAGCAGCCTCCAAAGCTGCAACCTGTCCAATTTCATTGAATTGAAGAGTCGCAAAAATAGGTACACCAGTTCACAATGTGGAAATTAATAGTGTGAAACTACGCGTGTTTTTTTTTTGTTTTTTGCAAAACTAGGTGCTATTACCTTCTTGGCAAGTTTATCAACCTCCACCTTTATTTCTGTCAAGGATTTTGATGTCTTCTCCTTAGCAATTTTTAACGTCTCAAGTATCCTTCTTTCTCTACTCTCAATGTCCACAACAAGCACCAATTTTGATCCATCTTTGACCCTCTCAACATCAAGATATGACTTTGAGTCTCTCTCTTTTTTCTTGTAAATCAACTTCTGATCCTGAACGTGCAATCCTGTAGGTTCTGTTAACATTTTCTTCAATTCCCCTGCACCCCAAGGAACCACATTCCAATAATCCATCAATAATCTATCGAAAAGACAATAAAATAGTGTGTTCAGTATAAAGGGTCATTTAATCACAATTATCATAATAATGTCATTCAAACATAAACTGTTATATATGATTAGTGTATGGACTTTTACAATAACAACGTACAACGTGATTTGGTTTGGAGTGATAAGGTTAGGATGGTAAAAGGAGAAGGGAGGGAGAAAAAAGTTGTGGGTTCCATTCCCTCGCTAACAAAAAATTAACCAATTAATAACTAATATTTGTCCATAAAAAACAACAACTATGAACTATGATTTCTGACTATAGTGTAAAGATTAAATTTTTAAATAAAATGAAGAGAGAAATGCCCAAGGATGGAATTACCGAAACTTGCATGAGAACTGATTTGAATTTGGTGATAGGATGAGCCATACTTCACTTTGACTTTGATGGTGAATTTAGATGCAGAATTTTGATTCAAATCCGAGTTACGTTTCTGCACGACCATTCCTCCTGGCCTTAATTCCCATTCAGCCACGTTTGTGTTGCCATGGCCACCAATGTCACTCCCTCTGCCCCTCGAAAACATGTTGTGGATCGTTGACTCTTTGACTGCAGTCCAAGCTTTATGGGTGAAATGGAAGAGTGCGGTGTGGTCTAATGTTTTCTCAGGGCAAAAAGGGTGTATCTGAAGAGGTTCTTCCCTTGGAGGGAGGGAAAACGAGGAAAGAAGAAAGAACCTTGACTTGCCCAAAATCAAAAGCCTCTTCTTCATGATGTAAAATACAATAAATGGAAGAATAAAAACCAAAGGAAAAGTTAAGGGAAGTAAGATTAGTATAATTTAAAGGGGAAGGAAGATAAAGCTACCAACCTTGAAGTTAGTGGTGTTAACGAAAACTAGCAGTCGGTGGAAGGAAAAAAACAGAGAGAATGTAGAAACCGACTGGGAAATAATACTAATAGGATAAGTGAAAGAAAGAAAGAAAGAAAAGAAAAAGAAAAACGAAAGAGAAACTGAGTGGCCGGCGTAGAAAGTATCAGAATTTGAAGAGAAGAATATAAAGAGAGAAAAGGTAAAATCAAATTTGGTAACGCGCAGGAAGACACAGAGAAGGGGAAATCTGTGGTTGGTGAGAGCCAAAACGGAGGTTTCACCCCGGATTACTGCACTGTCTTCATTCGTCAAATTTATTGCGTTGGAACTGTTTTCGCAATAAAAAGGTGGAACAAGATATTAAATGAGAAGATAGAACCCATAAATGGAGTGTTGTTGCTGCTCTTCTGTTTCACATTTTGTATTTCTAATCAAGTTTTTCGGCATTTTTTAGAACTAACAAAAAAAAAAAAAACTTGTCACAAAAATTTATAATAAATTTGTTATTTTTTATAATAATTGTCTTAAAAATTATATCTTTTATACGTTAAAATTTCAAAAAAAAAATCTTTTTCTTTTGGGTAAAAAAATTAATACAATATACTATCATAATGCCTCTTTCACATCAACTACTGAAATATCAATTAATAGGAGGAAAGGTAGATACTTAACGAGCTCTATTATTTAATTATACCGCCTTTTTATATTTTTTTCCTTCTCTTTTTATATCTCTTATTTACAAAAGAAACTAACACAATGAATTATGAATCTATAAGTAAATATAATTTCTTGTAATAATTGTCATGGCAGAAGTGACAGAGTTACACGCCATGGAAAACAGAAGGGGAAAGGTACAGTGAAAAAATAGCAAAATCTGGAGCCAGCTTGCCGTTGTTTATGTACTTGAGCGTTGAGCTCATTTTAGGCAAAATTTAAGAATATTCCTACTCAATAGAGAATCACTAATTAGTGCACAGTATTGACACTCTTTGTAGCGTACGTCATCCAATTCAGAACTACGATTAATGGCTGCATGGGCTCCCACAATTTTACGCTCACTTTATGTTTACAATGTTAATAGCATTGTGGTTATCCTCAGTTTGGACATTGAAGGTTGTAATAAATGCCATCACTATTATTAATGATTGGTTTCAAAATTTTAAACACCAAAACTATGGTTAGACTTTTTTAATTGCGCCTTTTGTTTAAAGAAATAAAAAAAAACATTTATTTTATAATTTATTATATCAAAATATTTGTATTTGATCTTTATATTTATTAAGTAATTAAAAATATTTTAAAAAATATATATGTTTAATATCGCTTGACTTATATACATTCAGTACTTTTGGGACTTTTTGTGCAGATTTTAACATAACTAGTGTTAAATATGTTGATATTTCTTTAATAAATTACAGTTTTGGCTTTAAAATATATATATTGAATCATCAATATTTTAGTATATTTTATATTACGTTAATTTTGATCTGTATGAATATTGTAGTAATTAATTTTGAATTAATATATATATATATATATATATATATATATATATATGATCTAATTAAAAGAAACTTTCAATCAAACAGTCGATTTTAAAAAAATATTATCCAATTAAAAGTTATTGAATGATATAATTTGATTCATCCTTTTATATATATATATATATATATATATATATATATATAATTTTCTCAATGTAACACTGGCCCTACTGAAAAAATCAGTATGGTTAAACAGCCCAAGAAAATAAATTAAACACCAATAGAACTAGGAAAGGAAAAGAAAAGCCTTCAACAACCTCCATAAGAAAAGATAAAAGAGGAGGAGCTTCGTCCTAACAAGTAGGAGAAAGTGAAACAAGATCACCCAAGTTAGCAAAGGGCTTGTTTGTATCGACGTTGTAAATATGGTGGTTTGAATCCTTTAACAGGAAGTTGGAGACAACAGAACGGTAATACAAGACATGCACTAAGTGGTCCACACAACGTCTGACTAAGCAAAAGCATAAACCATACTATAACAGTAATGAGATCTTGGGCAGGATTTGACTAATAGAAATATATCACAAAATAGGCATGTGTCACAATAAAAAGAAACATGCCAGCATAAAAAAGAGTAACACTTATTTCACTGTAAAAGTCCTGAAATTTGTTATAAGGATGTGTAAATGTTATTCACCAACACAAAGAAATATTGGAATCCCATCATCATTCTAAAATAAGTCCAACACCATGTTCGTTTTTTTTTTTTTTTTTTGCATTAGTGACATTTAAAGAACGAAAATACCGGAGAAACCAGTTGATACGTCAGGAATACATTAAGACGAGAATGGTACTTTGATTAATGGATTGAATAATTTTATTTCACCTTCAACAAACTTAACGTTATGGGAACTTCTCGCTCTCCCTCCCTGTTCCTTTTTTTCTTATTGGCATGGTCTAGAAATACTTGAAATAGGCAATTAGAGGCCACACATGCAGTAGAATACTACCTCACCTTATCGTATATCTCAGTCTTAAGGCAAAAGACATTTTCAGGACATTCTAAACCTACACAATTTAGATATCCTTAGGTCAGTTAGGTAAGCACTGTCCCAGACATTTTCAGATAGGTGCATTTCAGAATAAAAATGAAATTCTTAAGACCTATGATAGGCAGTTCCGATCCAAAATTTTCTTAGTGACAGTGCCCATACTTTATGGCCAACAAGGCGGGTACCATTTTTGTACAAAATGACAAGAAAGTGACTTGGAGAGTTGAAAACTAGATGGTACAGTTATGTTACCATACATCAGAGTATCTGCATATTTGTCTATGGTTAAGATTTGAAAACTAGAGCCTCTTGCAGTAATTGTTAGGAATAGAGAGAGCTGAAAGTAGAGAGAAATCACAGAAATACAAATGTTTCTAACATTTCTTCAATAACAGCTTTTATCAAACCTGCCAACAAGAAGTTTCTTATCACAGAAATACAATTCAATGCTAAAGCCAAGAGTATGAAAGCGCCCAACCATTTTCAAGACCAAAGGAGCTGTTACAACAATGTTGAAAACCAGGGCCAGAAAACCTGTGGGAACTAGAAACCCTTCTGCCGCATTATCCTAATCTGATTTCAAAAATTCCAACAAGAATAAACAGCATTGTCACCTCACTGTTCCTTCCGAGCTTTAGATCTGGCAGGCTTTCCAGGTTTAATTACTTTACCAAGAAGAATCATAACAACAGGAACAATAGTTCCAATGTAATACACGCTTCCATATGATGCAAGAGTTTCATGCAGACTTAACACCTATTCAAACATAATCATAGAAAACTTGTAAAAAAACTTTGAAATCCATATTGGCCTGTTTAAGTCTGAAAATACAAATGTACATGTGTGTGTTATGGTGTTTGGGGTGGGGGGGACTTGTAAGAAAGAGGACTAACCATGAAACCAACACAGGAGTAATTTAGAACCAAAAGTGTATAAGCAAAATTTGTAAACACCAACACATTCTTAACCAGAGACATTGTCGGAGGCACGGCTTGCTGCCATCTGTAAATCACTGATTGAAAAGAAACACAGCAACTCGAGTTAACTAACTAACTGAAGAAAGAACCGCAAATGAGCAAAGTTCAACATTATACCTCTGGAACCAGCAATCATTAATGCTGACTGAACAAAGAATATTATGTATCCAGGGTACAAGCCCTACAATGAAAAAGTCGAAATGTTAGGGGGAAAAATGATGTAAAAAATCCTTACACATAAAAAAAAGAGATCGACAATATAAAATACCAGCACACCAAAGTTGTTTCATGCAACAGTTTCTTCTTCAGCTTTCTAAAGTGGATCTTTTTTTCCCAAATAACATAGTAGAAGAAATTAATAGATATATGTATACCTGGTATCAACTATCACATACTGCTTACTCACAAGTCTAAAGACTATTTGTCTAACAATTATTTATTCCAAAAAAAAAAAAAAGACATGCATACATGCATACATACATTTGTTGCAATTATAGTAAAGCTTGAAGCAATAATAATGCAGATACCAAGATACAGTAGCAATAGAATTTTACTCACATGCCAAACGGCACTAACGGTCTGAGTGGCAAGTAGCTGAAAGAAACCTGGTTTCTTCCCAGTCTGAATAAGCCTTTCGTAAACATCTACCAAAACCCAAACAACAAGAAAATTACAATTTTATATTTTATTGTCAAGCTTTATGAATGACATATAAATAGGTAATCTACATCAATTTTCAATTTTGCATCTAGCTAAGTCTACAGTGTAAGAACAATAAAAAATATTTAAAATCAATTGTTGGTAGCTTCACTATTTTTTTTTTTGGTCCAGGGTTGATGGCTTGCTCATGCTATAATTTAGTGTAAACAAAAACCATGTTCTAACTCAAGAAGAGAGATTATTAGCATGGCCCAACTAATCCCTGGTACAAAGTTCAGACTAAGTCCTTTTTTTATAAACTTCTAAGTATTTATAGTTATAGGAGAAGAAAATAAGAAAGTAAAAATGTAAAATCAATAAAGCTTCTTCCATAAGTCGACTTATGTACTTCAACTTCTATAGAAGCTCTTTCATTTAACTTCTCCAAAAGCTGATTAACTTATAGGATAAACTTAATTCATTTGACCTTTTTCTAATTTTCTCCTCCCATAAGTGCTAATTGAAAAGTTCATCCAAATTCAGATGTTAATAAAGAACCATACGTGTGTAGGTGTAACCACCTAAAAAATACTATGGCCAAATTGTTACCAGAACTTATAAATGATGCAGCCAGGACCGTAAACTAAGTTCTATGCCTAAATTGAATAATGGCTATATCCTACTGAGATAGTTAATCAAACCCTGCAATAAAAGCATTCAATCTCATTAGCAAGAAACTCACAATGACGAAGCCAGGTGCTGACTTGAATATTCCACACAGCTGGAATAGTAACTGCACTCTTTGCAAACTCAACACCAATTATATCAACATTTTTGGCCCGGTCCCAGCGAGGCTTAGGTGGGGACGAATCAGTCCAGCCACTGAACCCCAGGCCAGAGATGATAATAGAAGCTTCTGAAATTGACCAGATGAAATAATACTTCCAGCGTGCAGTAAAGCCAGACATATACTGGTAACTTAATTTTTTCCAGAAACACCATTCATGGTAGGTAGGATCAGTAAATTTGGACAAAGGAAAATGAGGCACGAGGTTTAAATACATGGCCATGCAAAAACCAGCTTGGAGAAGAGCCCGAAGGGTCGCCCCGTAAGGTGATGGCGATGGCCCTTTTGCTTCAGTGCCCCAAATCTGCCCATAATAGCAATAATAAAGACTAATAATAAGATTGAAATAACGAACACGAGAAGTTGAGAAAAATCATTCATAACTTATCAGCATTAAAAATAAAAAAAAATAAGAAGAGTAACTGCTCTACTACTGGAATTTTTTCAGTTCAAATTTAAGGAGAATTCAGCATTCAATGCCAGTGCATTCTGCTAATTCTTATCAACCAAAATCAGGATAATAAACAGTTAACAATAAACAATACCCCTTTTCCTTCAGTCCAATCAAGATAATCCTTCATTTCATAAACAGGACCAGCAAAGTGACTTCCACAGCAGAGGCAGTAACCAATGTACTCAATCAAGGAAGGCAACTTGATCAAACGGTACTTCTTCTGAGCCTCACGCAAACCCTCCTCTTTCAGCAAACCATCGTTGTAATTAACCGCACAGGAGATAACCTTGAGCGTCAAAACCATTAAAGCCCCTATTCCCAAACCAACCAGGTACCACAATTAATGACCAAACCAACCAACTTTCACCTCAAAATAACCTTACCAGTCAATTCCCTCATTCCTCAATCTAAATAATAAAATATAAAATATAAAATAATAGTAATTAATTGGCGCTTACCAGTGGCATCGATGCCACCTTCCTTCCATGCATCACCGCTCATGTAATACACGTGGCTGCAGAAGAGAGAAAGGCAAACGCGGGGCTAGGTCAAAGAGAGGGGGGGAGAATTGAATAGTGAAGAGAAAATAGATCGATTGTACGAACCAGCCAATGAGGTAGCCAAATCCGAGGAAGAAGGTGAGGATGCCGCATCGAGGACGATAGAGGAGCATGGAGGCGTAGCCAAGGAACATGGGGACGAGGAAGTGGAGGTTGGAGGAGAAGCCGAAGGAGAGGTAGGAGAGGGCGACGCCGACGACGGAGGAGTAGAGGTGCTTGGGGAGGCCGCGGGGGAGGAAGCGGCAGAGGAAGCTGAGGGGCACGGTGGCGGCGAAGCAGAGGAGGAAGCGGAGCACGGGGACCGAGACTCCGATGGAAGTGGCCATAGAATCCATGGACATGGCTGTAAGTGAGAGAGTGTGAGATTTGATTTGATGGAAGCGAAGAAGAAGAAGAAGAAGAAGAAGATTTATTTATGGTGCTTTCTTCAACTCAAGCTCTCAATTGCTCAGAATATTAGTGAAATGACGCGCCTACCCCCTACCAAGTACCATGCCAGCCTCCTTTGCGTGACCTCAACTTCCTACGGATCTTTCTTAGTTCGTACTCTGTCATGTCTTCTTTGGAAACTCCGTCTATTTTTTTAATCACGTTTTCATAACAAAAAACTCAAATAAATACCAAGCTTTTTTTATTTAATTCGATTAATTCTTCTTGGTATAACAACAGAAAACCTGTATTTTCTACCTTGATTCAAGTTATCCTCGTATATAACTGATACTAATAAATATATACAGTCAGGTTATTGGTATCTAACTACCTGTTCACTGTTCACATTCTTTATTTTTTTATAATAATATTTTTTCAACATTTACTCTTATTTAAAGCTATTTATAAGGCTGATTTATGTCAATGATTTTATCATTTTAGTCTCTTGTTTTAATAGATCTCTACTTATCTGATGTGAGAATATTTATATTTTGCTTATTTCTTCTATTTTAAAATGATTTTCTAGTGCATTTTAAATCACTTTTCTTCAATATGTTTTTATAATAATTATGTAACGTTTTTTAAAAAATTATATAAACATATTTTCGTATGCAATAAATCGTACAAATTTGTCTATTTTTGTATTTTAGAAAATTTTAGATGTAATAATAATATATCATTATTCTAGATGCACCAATTGAGTTTGTTCGGTCACTTTATTTCTCAACCACTTGATTACTAGTATATCCGTATATATGGTTGATATTACAACCCAGGGAAATTATTTGCATTGAGGGGTTAGCATAAGTTCATGTTTTTTTATTTTAAAAAAATACAGAAGGAAGAATTTTAAGAGTTCAATTTTTTTAGAGAAGTGATATTTCTACAATACTATTTTCTTTCTTATATATAAGAAATAAAGATTTATTTCATGAAGACAAATAAAAATAATTAAATTAGTTAATTTTAGTTAATAATATCAAAAATTTAAATTTTATTTTAAAAATATCCATAAAAATAAATAATTTAAGTGGTGATTGTATTTAATAATAATACTTATTTTTTCAGAGGTAGATTTTTTCACCAATGAATATAACTTATTTCATTAATAAAATTTACAATAAATAAGAGTATATAAGAAAATTAACAATTAATGCATTTGAAAGTAATCGTATGTTTCTTATATTTAGAAACCCAAAAAAGAAAATTCTCATTTGTTTCTTATACATAATAACCAAAATAATAACGTACCACAAAATATTTTTTTTAAACCAATAATAAATGATCATTTTGGTCCCTAAAAGATACATCATTGAAAATTATGTAAAATGTGAATTCAATAAATAATTAAAAAATTGAAAAAATTAATATCAAATTGTTTTCCTACATTTTTCATCATATTTGTAGTCATTTCATTTTAAACATTAATTGGATTTCATAATTTTCATATAAGTGAATAGATCTTTTAAATCTCAAATTATTCAAAATCATGTTCCAAAAAAAACAATCATTATTTTAGAAGAATCATTTTGACTCACTTTAAAAATATAAAATAATATTTTTCTTAAATAATGAATTAAATTGAATATAATCAAAAACACGAAAGACTAAAAATATATTTTAGCTTATATATATCATTTTCATTAATTAAAACATATTATAAATAACTTTAACATGAATATTATACCTACGATTGGATACAAATTTTACAATTGGTTGACATATCTGACCCGACTTAGTTACGACACGGTCTACTCAGGTTGAACCCATGGTAGTCTGGTTTAAGACTTAAAAATTTTAGACTTTTAATATTTTATAATATTGTTATAAGACTTCAAAGTTTAAAATTCTAGACTTCAATTTTATTTCTTTATGTCTTGTTCAAGACTATTTTATTCTAGACTATTATGTAAGCACAAAATGTTTGTCATTTTTCTAATTTTTTTGTTATTATAGTTCTAGCTTGTTGTAGATGTGGTGTGTAGACAGTGGAAAATTAAATTTAACTAATATTTTTCTAATTTATTCACAATTTAATTTTCTAAAAATTGTTTTTTATTGAATTTTATTCTTTTAAAAAGAAAAAAATGATTTTAAAAATTTTAGGTGGATTGATGGATCCACCCGTTTAATCCACCAACTCATGGTGGCCCAAGCCAAATCAATTTTTCAAGACTTTACCTTGTGAACTAAGTTGGATTGATCCATTTATCGAGTGAGTCAAGGAGGGTTGAGAGTCCAATTGCCACTCTAGTTACAATAGTGGTAACGATAACAACAATAACAATATTAATAATTATAGTTGTGGTGATGATGTTGACAAATCTCATTTTTCTATTTTAATTTATAAGTAAACTTCATCATTCTCATTTTTATTTAAGGAAAATATTCTCATACAATATCCTTCTTTCTCTCTCATATATATATATATATATATATATTAGTAGGATGCATTATGCATTTTAGATTTAAATATACTTTTGTTGCTGGTTATTTTGTTTTAATCATGGTAAGATGTCATTTTTTTTGTTTTAGTCATTATGAGTTAGTCCTTTTGAAAATAAAAAAAAATCAAAACTAAAATAAAATAAAATAAAAAGATTTAAAAAAATACACGAGTCACTTTAAATATATACAATTTTATAAAGATTAAAAATAAAACAAACACTACATTACAATAACCAAAAAATATATTAAAGCTTAAATTCTATTACCTATACCCCTGTTTGTGTTACCTCAACATCGCTCGGATCATCGTCAACTTTATTACTCACGTTCCTATATTCTTAAATAAAAATAAAATAAAAAATCAAATCCAATAAATCTATAATCATAATAATATATAAAAGAGATACAGAAGTTTGGTATACACATTTACTTGAACTAAATTATCCTTCAAAATTATATAAATCTTATGTGAGGATTGTGGATATTGGACAATTAAAATATACTAAAATATAAAAGGTGAAAATCAAAATAGTTTCTATGACATCTTTTTTCCATCCGTTTTTTCTTTTCTCCCACTCCTAACACGTTCAAGTTAGTTATTCTTATTTGTATAATTTTCTTCTTTCCTTGGAAGTTTATTTGAGATTATTATTTAAAAATCCTGAAACTGATAAACCCACAATAAATAAACTAGCAAAACATTGAAACATAAACAACACAAAGTAAACATGAGTCACCAATCTTCCTCCTTAAAACCTCATTTGCATCGAGATCCGTTACTGAATATTTGTGCCCTCCACAAAGAGAAAAAAATGAAAGGGTTCTCTTTTGTGTGCATCAATATCAAAAACA
Source organism: Glycine max (assembly GCF_000004515.6). Classification (NCBI taxonomy): domain Eukaryota; kingdom Viridiplantae; phylum Streptophyta; class Magnoliopsida; order Fabales; family Fabaceae; genus Glycine; species Glycine max. Next base: position 10,534,121 of record NC_038253.2, on the reverse strand, counting down.
TTGAGTTTCAATCTTTTTTTCTCTTTCAGAACTTGCTCATTTTGATCTTGGCTTTGTGTGTTGGTTTCATGTTTTACATTTATTCATATTGTTTCTACCATTGAATCATGTAAGATATCAAGGGCAACACAACATTCAACATTCAACCACCTCATATGTATTGCTCATCCTCAAGTTACATGCTTAGTGTTGGACTAACTTCCTTCTCCTATTGAGATGCAAATGTAAAACATTTGCTTCTTTGGATTAACTTATTTTCCCTGTTGATTTATTGGAATTTTTTCTTAATCAATTTTCCCCCTATCAATTAACTTCATAATATTGTTTTACATTTTCATTTTTTTTTCACTTTGCCTTCTTTTGTTCTTTTTCTCCTTCTTCCTCTGCATGATGTGGTCAGCCTCTGAAGGTATTGTTTTGCACTTCAACAATTATTTTTTTGTTTTGCTTAATTTGCTTTATTTTTCTCTTTCTTTCGCTTTACTCGTCCGCTAAAAAATTGAAATGCAAATTTGAAATGCAAATAAGTTAAACTAGAAATGCAGAAATATAATAATTGTTTGTGTATATTTATGGTAACTGCATGGATTCGAATAGTCACATTAAATCTTTGTGTCCTTCATATTTTGCAGATACACTTTTTAATTGAGAAAGAGAAATCAACATGTCTCTTCCCCATCGATCCTCTTTTAGTTTCAGGTATTATGCTTTTTTTGTATAATTATAGGTTTGTGACTTATCTATTAACATATTATTGTACCATGCCTAAATTTTATTATTTTTATTTTCTTTTAAAGTTTGTCAAAATGATACTGTGATTACTTTTTCTCTTTACTTGCTATCATATCCTCTCTTTATTTCTTTTTCCATTTTTTTATTCTCTAAATTATTTCTTCTCTGCACACCCGGACTTTATTTAATCCAAATTTTTGTTTACGTAAGAGACAAACAGAAAGTATTTGCATCCGCTACCACAACTTACGCAGAAAAAAAAAATTGTAATCCAGTATTGTCATATAGGATAAGAATTTTAATTTTAAACCAACTTTTAAGAAAGAACATTTTAATTTTTATTTTAAAAGTAAAAATTATGATTTTTATTTAAAAACTGAAACGAAATACAAAAAATACATCGTTATCTTATTCAATTTTCAAGTTTTAAAATTTTCTTTCTTTTTTTTAAGTTAAATAAATTTTAAAACTGTATGTTGATAATTATAAAAGTAAGTAATCCACCATTTTGATTAAATGAAGAATGGATTTTTTAATTTTTATTTTAAAAGTAAACATTATGATTTTAATTTTAAAATTAAAACAGGATAACAAAAAACTACCTCTTCATCTTATTCAATTTCCAAGTTTTAAAATTTTCTTTCTTTTCTTTAAATTAAATCAATTTTAAAGTTGCATGTTGATAATTGTGAAAGTGAATAACTCATCATTTTGGTTGAATGAAAAATATTTTTAAAAGAAAAATTAAATTTAAAGTATTGTTTTCTTTTAAAAATTATAATAAATTTTAGAAAACTAAAATCAGAAGAAAAAAAACTATGGAAACTCAACATAATTATAAACATATTTTAAAAATGGTATTTTATAATTTTTAAATCATTTATTTTTTAAAAGTTCTCATATTTTATGATGAAAAAATTGAAATAGAAATTAAATCTTAGTATAAAAAAAAGGAATACA